>NW_008349975.1:5517270-5521626 GCF_000622305.1 Nannospalax galili | reverse complement strand
AAAAGATGTTAAAAGGATATGGGAATGGAGATATTTTACAAAATAGAAAAACTGAGAAAGACTAAGGAAGTGATGAAGATCTGTGTAGCTTTCTTATGATATATAAAGGATGACACAAAAATAATACATACATAATCTTAAAATTTCTAAGGTCATAGTTTAGTCAACTAGTTTAAGGAACAAAATATATATCTATCCAAGGTTTATCTGAGAATATTTGGTTTTTTTACCCAAGCTTTATCTACACAGCACATGGTAATTAAAATTACCAGACTGGTGGAACTAACCTTGGATGTTTAACAGCCATACTTTGAGGCCTATAGTAATCTTGTCAGAGAGACTTAAAGAACAATTTTTTTCCCTTGCCCTCCAAGGTCGACTAAGTTCCAGGGGACTATGGAACATATCTCAAAATGTCCTGTAACTGTGGTGAGTCACCTGTCCTCTTGTTCAGTGAGGCCATGGAGACCCCACGAGATGGATTTGAACCAGTGTCCAGTCTACAAAGAGGAGGGTCAACTCAGAGGAAACATCTCATCCATGCTTCCAAGTGAAGCCAGTCATGGTGGAGCAGGACCTTTGACCTATCTTCACATAAATAGAACTGGTAAAAGAAAGGAGTCGGGAGCTCCTCCCAAGCCCATGTTACCCCCAAGGAACAGATTCTCAAATGACCTCAAGTGTAAAAATAAATTGATTTATTTGGGCCAACTGTATGGTCTTAAACACCCAAAAGGAAAGTATAACCAAAGAATAAAATCATCAGTATATTTCTTTAAGAGTTAAAGGGACTACACTTCCCAGACATTAGGCTTAAGTCCATTTAAAAAGTTATTTAGACAATTATTTCTCATTGATGATTTTGTTCCTAATCAGAAAGTGCTGCTCAGATGTGAGACTTCAAATCTTGGTCTGCAATACTGTAATCCCACCTGTAGCTAAGGGAGACAACCTGCTATTGTTCTAAAATGATGGATAAATTTGTTTTCTCCTCCTATCTAGAAGCCTTTGAGGAGGAACTGACACTGTTTCTAACCACTCCAACAGCTATCAAAGTAACTGAAAGCAAATGCAGAATCCATCACTCTCAAGTCCAGCCTTGGCAGACAAAAGAAAAATGAGGAGGAACCCAATAGAGGGATGCTTTTGGAAGTCCTTGTCAAGAAATTCCAGTGGACTCTCATATGAACATTTGAAAACTGCCCCGTTCTAATTCAGTCTAGAACTTACAGTGCTAATTACTCTTGCCTTTAGTTCTCCTTCACATCTCCTATTAAAGGCCTTTTTATTTCTCCCTACAGATAAGAGTTTTGCAATTTGGGAGTCACTTGACATGAAAGAATTGTGAATTTTCCCAATATGTACTTACCTCCTTGACAAGGAGACATGAAAGAAATTCCTGCCTCTAAATTGATGGCATCCATATACCAAAGTGATGAGAACGGGAGGTAGAAATTGGCTAGGCAGTTTAGGGTAAAAAGACTCCAAAGAAATGTAGCCAGTTTCTTGGCTAAAACTCACAATGTCATTGGGCCTCTTAGCAACATACTCCATTCCAAAGGCAAAAAAATGTCGAAAGTATTTGGGAGCTTTTATTTAATCCTTAAAAAATTATAGAGTTACCTCTTCAGAGGGGGGGAATGTTAGAGTAGCCAAAATCCCCATAAAAAATAATGATAAAGACCAAAATAATAATAATAATAATAATAATAATAATAATAATAATAGGAGGAGGAGGAGGAGAAAGAGTACACAAAGTTATCAGAAAAAAGTGATGGGGAGATACAGGAGGAGTTGGCAGGGAGGGAGTGGGCATGGATTTAATCAAAACACCTTATATACATGTATGAAATTCTCAAATTATTTTTTAAAGTAAGGAAATTTATCCTCTGAGTGGAAATCAAACCCAATGTGATTGGAGTACTGTCCTTCAGGATGTAATGTATCTTCAAGTCATCAGCTGGTAATATTAAATTTCTCAAAGCCAAAATGCATGGCTCTGGGAATTGAGGAGTAAAAACCAAACTTTTAGGTAATACACCCACTGTCCCTCTCATAATATTTTTGTTTTCTATTACTACGACTTTGATCTTGATTGTTTAGAGATTTTAGTCTTGATAAGTTCCCTAAGACTATTACATGCTTATAAAAGGTTACTATGTGTATTACTTAGCATAGGGTTATCCAGTCAGGGGCTACGAGACACAATTCTCATTGTATCTACGTATAGATATAATATTAAGTTCTGGTTAATGGGGTATAAACAGAATGATGCATGCGACTTTCAAGTCAAATCTCAGGGAACATTTCACTGCTTAAACTCAACTCTTTACACACTCATAGAGACTGGAATTCATAGATATAATGTAGGTGAGTCCGTTCAAGGCATGCAGACTTCGCAACACCACAGAGCAACAAGGCAGAACGAGCTTGAAGCAACAGTTGGATAATATTATGAAGCTGAAATACTTTTATGCCCTAAATCACCTGCCAACACTAGAATCATGTGAGAAGTAATGATTTTACTTGAGCTACTGTATTTTCTTGTTTCATCATGATAGTAGAGTATCCTGTTTTGTAACTAAGCCACTATCCAAGGGAGAAATACATTCAATCAAAAAAGTAATAATCATCCTACTGCACCAAGAGATAAGCTTTCTCCTTTGTTGTTTGTAGTCCACAAGACAGTAGTTGCTGTGTTGACTGGGGTGATTAATACGTATTAAGGGGACATCGAGCAAATGCTCTATTGTAAAATACTAAAGAATATTTCTGATTTCAAAGAAGCAGAGGCAACTGGAAATCATTGTGTTAAGTGAAACAAACTAGACCCAGAAAGACAAACATTGCATGTTTCCTCTCATATGTGGAACTTGGATTTGAAACTATGTAATTATGTATAAATGCATTTGTGTGTATATGTATGTGGGCTGTGTGTGTGTGTGTGTGTGTGTGTGTGTGTGTTTTAAATTTATGTGGTGCACTGGGGGAAGGTGCAGATAGGAGAGGGGGTCTAAATACCATCAAACTCTACTGTATGAAAAAAATCACAAAAATTCAATAAAAAATTAAGAAACAAACAAAAAAGGCAGTAGGGTAAGGGGGTTACTTTTCCTTTTTCATATGAATAGGAAGATATGAAGCACTAGAGAGGTAAACGTTGGCACAGTATGTGCTATTTGCAGGAAAGAAGGTTTAGAAGACATGTTTGTGTATCAGCTTGACTGGGTCATAAGACATTCAGATATTTAGGCATTATTTTGAGTATGACAATGAGGTCATGAGATTAATATTTTGCTATTACACTGAATAGACAGGCTGCTTATCTAATATAGGTGGCTATGGCTCTCTTTCAGTTAAAATCTGAATACAAATTTTTACAAAGGAAAACAAGAGTATATGGGCTCCAGTGGGGGGCGGGGGGGTATGGGAGGATGCCATTTGGGAAGAGGGTATATAGATGAATAAGATTGTTTGGGATGCTCTGTGTGATATACACAAAAAAAATCAAAAAATAAAAAGTGATTTATATTTGAGGAGGAAGCATAAAGATTTACTTCGTGTTAATTAGTAGAGGTGATAAACATACCACTGAAATCTACCTGATGACTTTATATACATACTCAGATGACAAGGATCTGAGTGTAACTGACTGTGACTAGTAATAATCAGCTACATAGAGATTAGAGAAACATGCGCAAACATCTAAGCATTAGTAGCATTAAAATTGAGATTTTCTGTATGAAACAGTATAGTTTTAAATGAAATGAAGATCTTTTCTAAAGGTTAAAAATACATTCAGTTTTATGTCTTAGAGAATCTATACTGAGTTTGATATTGTATAACTGTATTAATTCAACTGTGAACCTAAAAATTTACAGCCACTTTTGAAAGAGATGTATCCTTGCTCTGGAAATTGTTATTGAATATGTTAAATCTGTAATGAAGTGCTTCTTCTAATCATGTGGTTATTAAATTAAATAAATAAATAAATTTTTTAACAAAGAAAACATTGATTCTCTTTGTAATAAGAGAGATTTTCTCCCACCCGACTACTCAAGAAGAAAAAAACTGGTTTTTATTGCCTTTGGATTCAGAAAGAAATAGCTTTTCTTGGTCTGCCAGATTTTTGACTAGTATTTATGCCACTGACTCTCCTGGCCTTCAGGCCTTCTAGAGCTCTACTTTGCTTATTACAGATCCATAATTGTGTGAGTCAGTTCCTTATAAGTCTTCCTATCCATCTCTCCCTGTCACTCTCTGTCTCTGTGGTTCTCTAGATAGATGATAGATGATAGATAGATAGACAGACAGACAAATAGACAGATATAGATAGATAAATAGATAAATGATAGA
>NW_008349975.1:5497307-5517210 GCF_000622305.1 Nannospalax galili | reverse complement strand
AGATAGATAGATAGATAGATGATAGATAGATAGATAGATAGATAGATGATTCATAGATAGATAGATATATCATACATACATATTCTATTAGTCTATTGGTTCTGTTTCTCTGAGGAATACTGACTAATATAGGTGGGAAAAGAAGTTATAAATGGTATTTATAGCATCATGAAAGCTGTAGAGTAATAGGACTATGAAAGCAACCAATGTTTTCTTTGTCACTTTTATTATGTGTTATCTTTTCTCCCTTTCCCGGTGTTTTTACATAGGATCTTCTCTTTCCAGCAATGCTAACCTTTATCATGTTATGGCAACAAGACAGCAAAAGAATGGATATCACCAAGTAAGAGATGAAGGGATGTTATTGAGACTTGGATCTTCTTTCCTTGGAGAACATGTTTTGTGGTTTGTATGAGGAATATCCGCATTGAGTGAGATAAAGTCCTTTTGCATATATCATTGTTGTATGGGTTTAATAATAGGAATCAAGAAGTATACAATTGCTGATTGAACCAAGAATGTGACAAATATATGAACTGCCTCATTCAAAACTTTTCACAGTTCCCAGCTAGTTTTTCTTCCAGCAATACAGAAGCTGAAACATCTAAAAAAATAATAAATTTGTCTCTTCCAAACTACCTTTTATCTACAGTTCTACATGTCATTAAGGGACTAGAAAATGATTATTATGGACAGAGGAAAATAATCCACTTAGCTGATACCGATTATAGTAGACACAGATGCTTCCTGAGCTAGAATTTGTAGTGATACATTCTGGAATCAACAGAAGGATCCCCAGAAGGGAATCTTCTTGATCTGGTATTGTCTTGGTTTAGAAATCAGAAACAATAACAGGCATCGTCTGGCTGGGTACCATGTCACCAGCTTTCTCACAGGACTACTTCATGCTGTCAGTCACAGAAGTAAAATCTAAACCAATATTCATTGATTCTAAAAGAGCTGTGCCTCTCTTAGATTTCTTTAGATTTTCCCATTAGTTTAGTACTAGGTATTAATAACAAATGCATTTCTTTATATATGACTATGATTTTTATCACCCTTCCTCTTGATAATTTACATAATGATCAGTATATCCAATCAATCTTTAATAACAAAATGTAACTAAACCAAAGGAAGGACATAGAGAACTCAAAAGAGAGATTAGAGGGAGAGATTACGATGGCAGGCTCACCTCTGTGTTAGAGTGCTTGTCTAGTATGTGCTAGGTGCAATATCTAGCACAAGAATAAAAGAATAAACAAATGGTTGATAATTTACATAATGATCAGTATATCCAATCAATCTTTAATAACAAAATGTAACTAAACCAAAGGAAGGACATAGAGAACTCAAAAGAGAGATTAGAGGGAGAGATTACGATGGCAGGCTCACCTCTGTGTTAGAGTGCTTGTCTAGTATGTGCTAGGTGCAATATCTAGCACAAGAATAAAAGAATAAACAAATGGTTAAAATTTAGGTAATGAATATCCTAGCACCAATTAAAAAAAAAAAAAAAAAACTGCAGAAACTGGAAAGCAGTCCCAAGGTCGATATTGTGAAACAGCTGAGGAGGTATACAATAATAAAAGAAAGAACAATAATAAAATGCTTCATCACGAAAGCCAGGGTACCAGGCTCTGTAGCACACTCAAATCAGCTCAGCTCTAGTGAGAAAGAAGCAGGATAACGAGTTAGAATCAAGCCCTGGGGCTACATAATGACGAACCTGCCTTGCACAACAAAATTAAAGTAATGGTTTCTACAAAAGCATTTAGGGGCATTAGCAGTAGATATCAGTGACCTATAAGGAGGACAGAAAAAAACTGAACCAAAACCAAAAGTGCTTGAATTATTATATAATTGTATATGCCCTTGAAGCCTGTTTGTCATTTTTTAAAAGACAAAAGGCCATCTTTTGATAACTACATTATCAGAGTGTAAAGCCAGGCATGATGGCCCATGCCTTTAATCCCACTACTCAGAAAGCAAAGGCAGGCAGATCTGTATGACACTGAGGACAGCTTGTTCTACATAGCAAATTCCAGGACAGCCAAGGCTACAGAGTGACTTTATTTTAAAAAAATAAATAAAAGAAAAAGAAAAATCAGCATGTAAATATAAATATTAAGGATTGGAAATTATTTTTGGTTGTTAAAAGATGTCTGCAGGACTGTTACCTAAGAAATGACATGCTCAAAGAAAATCTTCTCTTTAGTTTTCTGTTTCTAAGTGGGGAGACACAGGCAGGTGCATGAGCAGAGTAGAAGTGATCACTGAGGAGGAAGAAAAGGATGGTGATATAGATAAAGGATAATGCAAACAGGAACTAATGGGAAAGAATTAAAATGAGAAGCTAAGCCAGGCAGTCTGGATAGGCCAGAGAAATATATTTTTCTTCAAGCAAATATTTACTATCTAATTTTAAAAAATAATTTAACCAATCAATCTCTTCTGAGTATATATTTTTCTACTTTGATCAACAAAGGAATGCACAAACATAATTTCATTGTTGTTATAATGATGTTAGGATCTTGTACCTTACCACTCACATTCCTAGAGAACAAGAGTTCATTGCCATTCTAATTAAAATTCAGAACAACAATGTACTTTTCTTGAAACACAGAACTGAAGAATGCCACAGCTAGAATGGACCTTGCAAGAATGTTGAATTCTTTATAATTCATTTAAATTAAGGTTTTTAAAGGGGTCAGGCAAGATATAAGCATGAGAATTCTAATTGAAAAGCACCACAGAGAAAAAAAAATGTTTTTCTCTTTCAAATACATTTCAGAAATAGTTCACACAAAGTGTATAGTTCAAGGAGACATTTTCGAAGTCCACACAAATTAATTGGCAACAAAAAACTCAATTATGTGTATTTAATTGAGTTGATCTGAATAAAACAATGTATCTAGTCACTTCAAACCAAATAAAATCATAGCATTCTTTGTCTTAAAACATTGCTTCTCTCTTTTCATGTTCAATGAGACAGGTTGATTATCCACAACAATTCAACAGGGGCCTTGAAGATAAATCAACCACTGAATTCTCTGACATTTCTTCTAAAAGTCATATTCATGACTAAATTCAGCATGGTAAATGCAAAAATAACAGTAGGAGCAAAAAGAATAATAGTAATAACAATAAGAAACCAAACACACAGTCAGAGGTTGTTCCTAGAGTTAGGACATCTATGAATTGTTCTAGGTATCTCTCGAACACAATTAATGCACTAATGAAAAAGATAACATAAAGTCTGGCATCTGAGGAAACTATTTCTTGAGCAAATGGAGTATACTTGAAGATTTACAGGTTTATAGAGGTTTTCAAAATATTCAGTTTATCCATAGCCAAAGAAAATTATAAGTATTATCCATTTATAATTTATAGACTAAAAACTGTATTCCTTGTCTCCACATTGGCATTTTCTACCATGGTCTCGAATGAAAGCTACCTCCTGATATTTAGGACCCTCTGCAAAATCCTCCTTCTTCTCACCTTTAATTTATTCCAGACCTATCAACCTGACTCCAAGGAGCAAAACACAATAAAAGTAATTACATACCATTTCCTTATGAAAATGATGTCTTCCATGTTAGTGCGCTTTCTACTTCTCTTCATTCTCACCCTGAGGAAGCCAGGTGTCATGTTACCAATAGTCCTATGAACAGGTTCGTGTGACATGAAACTGAGTCTCTGTCCAACAGGTTGTGAGGACCTGAGAACTGTCAGTAGTCATAATGGTGAATGTAGAAGCTGATCTTCCTCCATCAGGATGTAAGATGATTACAGTCATAACTAACAGCTCACCTGCAAGCTTCAAGTCTTAAGCCAGAAGAAAATAGCTTACTCTACAGCCAGACCCAATGGAAACTATAAAATAGTAAAGGTTTGGTGGCTTAAGCTACTATGCTTATAGACAATTTGTTACGCAATAACAAATGATTAATGCAATTTTTTCTTAGAATTTTTGTTTAAATTTTTGCAAATCTCATACATCTTGATCATATTTCAGACATGTCCCCTATTCAAAAATCCCCCCAATTCCCCACTGGATTTCATACATTCTGTTATATATACTAAGGCTGATTAACAAGCCACATTTGTGTCCTTCAGTGCAAGTCAATCCACTGGAGGCTAGTCAAACTATTTAGAGTAATTCCCTTAAAGAAAACCAATTCTCCCTCTACCATTAGTCATTCATTGCCAATACTACCTCAGCTAAAGTTAGGGCTTCTTATGCATTTCCCAACTCCTATGCTGTGTTTTTGTCTGGTTTGAGCTTGCATGTGTCTTGTGCATGATGTCCCATTACTGTAAGTTCTTATGAGCAAGTTCCAACCACCTGGAAAACTCAGTTTCCTTATAATTTTCTACCACCAGTGGCTCTTACTGCCTTTCAGTCCTTTCTTTAGTAATAGTCCCTAATCCATGGGTGGCAGAGGTTTGATACAGTGTCTTATCCAGGGACAAATACTTTGCTATCCCTTATTCTTGGCATTTTGGCCAGTTGTGGCTTTCTGGGTTAATTACCATCTACTGCACAATGAACCTTCGCTGGTGAGAGTTGAGAGATGCATCAATATTAATATTCTTTCTTACCCCTGTTCTAGTATGATCCCTGAACCTTAGGGGTATGTAGAGGTTGCATTATAGATGTGTCACTTTGGGATGGGTATCTCACAGACATTTATTCTCTGTATTTGACAAGTTGTAGAACTCTGTATTCCTCTCCATCTATTGTAGAAAATTAGTGTTTTTGATTAGTGGTGAGAGATACACTTGTCTGTAAATACAAGGATACAAAATTAGAATATACAAATTACATTGGGCTGGGGGTATAAAAAAGTAGGTTTTTCTCTAGGATCTATGACCTCTCCAGTGATGTGTATTTGGTTATGTTTACAATACCACACATGAGTTCCCTCCCATTGAGCAAACCTTAGGTCCAATTAGATAGCTTTTGATTATCTCCAAGATAAGAGTGCCAGTACTGCACCCATAGAGATAATTTGCTGGGTAGTCACTGTTGTGTTTATTAGGCTTTAGAGCTAGGTAGACAATTGACTGGTTTTCCCCCTTGGCAGCTCACATAGTATCCTTATACCATGAAAGCTAGTCTTCAAGGAGGAAGCTTCCAGGTCCATTCCGGCTTGATTTTTCCAAGTCCTCTATCTGAAGTAAGTTCTGTCTTCAGCTATAGGATATTACCTTCAAGTTCTAGAAGGATTAATGCAATATATTCCGTTCCAATGCCAAACCTGTTATTGGTGTAAGGAAAGCATTTTACTCTATTTCAGTTGACTCCAAGCACTATGGTACACCTGTCAACTCATTCACACTATACAGTACAGTAGGAGGTAGATTCACTTGTGATCTTTTACTTCATTTGTCCTTAAAAAGTCACAATAGTTACAACAGAAGCATAGTATACCATACATGAATATATCTGTAATTCAACTCGGAGACAATTCCTCTATGTATGATCCTTCTTTTTCTCAAAAGAATTGAAGAAATTTGGCTATATTGTAAAACAAATAGGGAAAAAAACTAAAAACAAATAGTTCATGAAGAAAATATGATCAAGCAAATGGCTAAGAAGGCTGTGAGCTTAAAACACTTAAAAGGAATACATGTTCTGTGGTTTGAATCCTGAGCCTTGAGGTAACTGGGTTTTAGACTACAAAAGGATACAGTCTACAAAGTTATGGGGTGCATTCATGATTCCTTAACAAACTGATCTAACTTGTTCTGTTGTTACAATAAATATAACCAAAAGTAACTTTGTGGGGGCAGGGTTTATTTGGCTTATAATTCCAGGACACAATCCTTCATTGAGGGAAGTTGGGGTAAAAGGTTAAACAGGAACTGAATCAGAAACCATGCTACTTACAAGCTTCCTCCTTGCTTCATGTTGAGCTAGCTTTTTCATACAGTTCAGGGCCACCTGAGTAGTAATGATGCCATCCACAGTGGACTAGGCCCTCTCACAACAATCATCAGTCAAAGTCATCTCTTACAGACATGGCCACAAGCCAATCTGATCTAGGAAATTCCTCAAATGAAATTTCAGCTACCGAGTTAACTCTAGATTGTGTCAAGTTGAAAATAAAAACTAACCAGCACAGAAACACTGATGTTTTTCTCAGAGGAAAGAGTTTCGTTCAACAAAAAGAGCAGTGACAGGAAAAAAAGAAAATGGAAAGATGAGACCAGATCTCGCATCCCAGTCCACGAGGTGCCACGTGTTCAACACAATGATCAAGCATTGAACATCAAGCTTCCCTTACCAACAAGCACTTGAAGATAATAAATGTGTTGCAAAGAAGCTGAACCAATAATACACTATTTTCCTAAGGTTAAAGAAACACTGCAGAAAAATATAAAAGTGAATGGTGCATCGTGCCAGCATAATTACTAATGGTTTGCTGGTGGAAACATGGAAATCACTTTTACTATTTGAACTTTCAGAGTGAAAATTTTCAAAGGGCCCTTAACGATATGTTCACTTTTGTAAATATTCAAGAACTTTAATTACCTGATTTTCTACTATAATCGCCTACAGAAATCACATACTTGTTTAATACAGAGAAAAGTATGCAATATGCCACAAGACCAAAGACAGAATAGTGGAACAAAAATCTAATGAACACTAAGCAGAAAAAATAGATGAGGGGGAAATTCAGCTCTCAAAAAACATCCTGTACCTCAAACAAAATCATTTACTTTGTTTCATTTTTTTATTATGTGGTACTAGGCAGGCATTTGTCAATTGAGCTATCTCCCCAGAAATATTTTGTTTCTTATCAGTAAAGTTTTATTCCACTAGACTTATTATAAATAACTAATATTTTCATACAGCCATATACTTTACGAAGCACATATATTTCTTTTAATTCTCACATAAACTGCTACTACCTATTTGACACGTGAGAAAAGAATCTCTAAAGGATAGCATGACTGATCCCGAAGGCTGTTACAATAAGCAGAAAAAAAAAAAAAAAGTGCAGAAAAAATAAATGCCACGTGATCTCACTTATATATGGAATTTGAAATCACTAGTCTTCCGGAAGCACACTGGAGAAATTTGCTTACCACATGAAGGCTGTGGTGATTGAGGGGAAGGATGAGTAATGAGAAGAAATATCAAGAGATCTATCATAAAATGATAACTGCAGTTAGCAGGATTCTGATTACCCGCTAAGGAAAATGCTATCAATTGTTCCAATCACAAAAATAATCACTGTGTTAAGTGATACATTTTATTTGCAATTAGACACTCAAAAATGCATCCACATTTCAAAACAATTTTGTACATGGTAAACATAAGTGACTTTACATATCACTCTAAAAACAAAAGATGAAGTAATTGTTCATGAAAACGTTATTAATTTCAAACCTTATTTTTAATTTTTTTCATTTATTTATTTATTTGTATGTGCATGTGTGTGTGCGTGTGTCTGTGAGTGTATCTTATGTGCATGCACACATGGGGCCACAAGCACACATATGAAGATCAAAAGACAATGCACAGGAGTTGGTTTTTTCCTTCCACCATGTGGATTCTAGGGATTGAACTCAGGTCGCAGAGCTTGACAGAAAGCACTTTTACCACTAGGCCAGTACTCAATTTTCATTTTTAAGTCCCCAGTCATGTCACCGATAATAAGAGATCTGAGAAGTAGTCAATGCTCACAGGAAAAAAACTGATGATCTAATTTGCATAAAGTTGCTACTGTGAAACAAATATGACCAATAAGTTAAAGGAGGGGCTACCACAGTTACACCAACAATAATGTATATAACAAATTGTGGATAGATATAAGAAGAAACATGTTTGAATGAAATAAGAAAATGCTAATAGATAAGAAATTAACTGAGGGGTGGGAGAGATGACACAGCAATTAAGAGTCTTTCCTGCTCTTGCAGAAGACCTGAGTTCAGTTCCCAGCACCCACACTGAGCTGTTCACAAACGCCTTGAACTCAAGCCCCAGAGGATCCAAAGTCCTCTTGTGGCTTCCACAGGCACCCAGATACACAAAGCATATATTCACACAAACACACATACATACACATAAACAAAAATAAATTACATCTTTTAAAAGAAGAAATTAAAATATACAATTATACTCAGAAATGGAAGATCTTATTGCTATCTCAATTTTTAAACACAAATGACTAGAAGTATAAATCCTTTTAAATGATTTCTGTTCAAATAAGATTATATGATTACTTGAAAATTTTTAGTAAAAGTTAATATGTGTGAAAATTACTTTAAAATATTTTTTAAATATCCTATGTAATGGAAACAAAATTATAAGAAAAATAAGTTTGTTTCTTTCTTCCACAAAGAAGAAATCTTTGGAAGTTAGGGTTAAAATGAAAACATGCCTAGCACAGTATTCATATTCATTAGTATATCTTTGGACAAAAATTTATTAGTCTTGTCCATTTTAAACAGGTCTCGCAAATATTAGAATACTAAGATTTTAAGGGAGTCTTTTTTAAATCCTGGCAATACTGCACAAAAAATATGCAGAAACAATACAGTGGTTTTGAAGGAAAGCAAATTAAACAAGTCACTTTAGACTTGACCTAAATTCAATGACAGGTCTGATATTCTGAAATTGTCTCGGAAAAAGTATATTCAACAGTACTTGAAAAAGCTATAGGGCATAGTGATTTATAACGGTAGTTCTGAACAAATGAAAACTCAACATTTTTACAGTTGAACAAAATTGGGCTTGGACAATAGGGAACCTAAAACTCATTTGGATTCACGCAGTATTTCAAAAACACATCACTAGGACCTTTACAATCAATTCAGCACCTAACTGGCAGCCAAAGGAAGAATCTCCAAGTAGAAATATGTTGACCAGACTCTGCATGCTTAAAACCTCAGGGGATACATCTTTGTACAAGCTATCTTTTCTGTTTTCCAGTGGGTAACCTCAAGTAGACCTATTGACAAGACAATTATAGTCATCCAAGTTGGATATCATAAAGCATGAATTAGTGTTTCACTGCCTATCAGTGACACTACATTCTAACTCACTCTATTTCTAAACTGATTATACATCCATATCCCCCAAAAGACTGAATGTAATTCAGAAAGAACAGCCATCAATTAACGTTTACACCTTTTGCACTGATAAGAGAATGGTTATCATTTTAGTCCTTCAACAGGCAGAGATGAAAATTCACAAGCACTGAGCCTGAGATGCTTTTCGCATGCATTTTTTTCATATTATCTGAATTATAGTTCAGGGTGTCTGAAGCCTCCAAAGCCAGGCTTCTGATAGCATACGATCCGGAAGCAGGTGTTCTTCCAGGCAAATACAGAAAAATATTCTGTAATAACTAGGTCAACTTCACAATTTTATTCTTATTCTTTTCTTGGTCATAAATATCTATTGATTCCTAAAATACTAAGGCACAGAGAGAGTCACATTCAGAAAGAAAGAAGAAAGAAAGAAAGAAAGAAAGAAAGAAAGAAAGAAAGAAAGAAAGAAAGAAAGAAAGAGAAAGAAAGAAAGAAATGAAGGAAAGTAAAGTCTAACTACTAGCATTTTACCAAAAGGAGTTTCAACAGAAGCTAACAGGAACAAAACTGGATAAGGGGCAGGCCAGCCTGATAAAGGACATTGTGATCCTCCATAGACAGCTAATACTAGACAGAGGCTCCTAAGTCCTCACATGCCACAGAAGGATATCAAAGTTCCAAGGTTGGATTCAGGAAATCCAGTTAACATTAACCTTCTGGACTTAGAACATGGTTTGAATACAATAGACTCTTTTCATTTTGTGTCAAAAATTCACGTCATATTTTTGGATTTGACACACTGTTCAGAAAACTTGCACTTTTTCCCTAAAGATAAACATTATCTTTATTATCTTTATTATGAACAAATTATTAACCCTTTTCATCATGTTGGCTAGAAGCTACTTATTATGGAATTATAAGCTACCAATCATGGCTATTTCAGCCTAGGTCTTAGAAAGTCCTATGTACAAAACAACCATTATTTTATAACAGTCACAGAATTGATAATGTTGAATGAATGTGCTGTAATTTATATTCAAAAGTCTTTGCTTCAAAATTTTTGTTCTGGCTTCCTCAAAAATCATCATATTGAATACATGTAAATCAGTTAGGCCTAGATGTCTGTAGCCAAATACCTACACAGACAGAAGAAGCAGGAGTTCTAAGCAATCACAAGTTATGCAAGTGATATGCATACAGACTTATAAAAGATACTATGCCCTTTCTATAAAGCATCCTTTATTCTTCACTTACACACAGGAAGGTCTGAACTTCCCATTTCCCTTTGCTTTGGCAGAGAGAATCAACGATGATAAAGTGATGTTGTTCTAGCTAGCAAAACCTTTCCTTAGCCTAGCGTATTTTAATGGGCAGGTGTTACCAGATTATTGAATTCAGATCACCATTTTCATTTAAGCACTGATGTTGAACATACGTTTTTATTCAAATCTATTACAAAGTTTCATCAAATGTATTCAGTTTATGCTGTGTTGATTTTCAATAAGAAAATAAACTTATGAGTACCATATTTTATATCATATTTCTATAATCAGCACAAGTTCCTTCGTATACCCAGATAATGTGCAGCAAATTGTATATCCTTTCTAATGGATCTCTTATTTTCCTGCCTTTATGGGCTTTCTTTTGTCACTCTCTTCTCACTCCCTCTTCTTGGATTGTTTATCACTAGGCTTTACCTACTATAAGTCTTTCAAGAACCAGTTTACCCACCACTCTTCAATGATTAGCCAGGATAAAAGCAATGTCACTATGTTCTGAGCTTTCATGTCATTTAAGGCCACATGTCAGACAGTCATTTTCAAAATTTTTATAGAACCTGTGGGTATAGGGAAGAAAGGGATGATCATATGCTCTGTCATCGGCAATATCACTTAATATACACATAATAAATAAAAACGTGGCCTTGCAATAAAGAGCAAGTCTAGTTTTAGGACATATTTATTTGTAACTGCCATTTATTAAAATTTGTGAATTTTTTTTTCAAAATGTACTTTATTGAATTTTTGTGCACTACATACAAAACATCTTAATCATTGTGTGTCCCTTCTTCCATCCACACCCTGATAGCAACCGCCAGTTGATTTCATGCATTCTATCACATGTGTTAAGACCTGTGGAGTCAAGTTTGTATACCTAGATGTCCCTCAGTGTAAGTTCATCCACTGGATTCTAATCAGCTTACCTAGAGTCTCTCCCAGCAGTGATCAGCTGCCAACAGCTTTTCCACTAAGGTTGGCTCCCATGTGAGAGTTGAGAGATGCATTAGTACTCTATCTACTACCTGTTCCATTATGTTCCTTGAGTCTTAGGTGTAGAGGTTCCACTGTAGATACGTCACTTATGGCTAGACATCTCTCAGACATTTATTCTCTACCTGTGACCAGGTGTAGAACTCTGTAATAGTCTCCATCTGTTGTGCAAATAAACTTCTTTGATGAGTGGTAAATGGTACAATTGTGAGTAAATATAAGGATCCATATTTAACATACAGTAAAAAATTACTTTTGTCTAGGGATATGACAGAGATAGGATTTTCTCTAGAATTTATGACCTTTCTAGCCATGTGTATTTGGCTATGCTTACAGCGCACCACCCATTAGTTCCCTCCCATTGAGAGGGCTTTAAGTCCAATTAGACAGCTGTTGATTCCCCCACAGATAAAAGTACCACTACTTCACCCTTACAGTTTGTTGCGCCAGTCATTGTTGTGGTTATTTGGCTTTACAGCTGGGGTTGGACCATTGATTGATTTTCTCCCTTAGCAGCTTGCATAGTATCCTCTAGAACTATGGTGCTAGTCTTCAGTGAGGAGGCTTCCAGGTCAGTTCCAGCTCCATTGCTCTAAGTACGTGTGTCTGAAGTATGTCCTGTCTCCAGCAATGGGGTCTTACTTTAAGTTCTGGGAGGTCATCAAGGTCTGTGACAATAACCTGTGTTATTTTGGTAGTCTCTTGTACAACCCTGACTAACAATTAAAAAGGAGATCTCTCCTGTCTGGCACTGTGTTTCTTCTTATATAGCCTTCAGGTATACAAATGCACTCATGTCCAGATAATGTATATGTATTTTTCAGTAGATTTTTGAGTGAATATATTCCACACAACCTAAGCATTATTTCTCTCTCCTCTCTTTCCCCCTACCTAGTCTTCCCCCTTCCTCTGCAGTTAACGTACCCCCATTTTCCCCCACGATAATAAATGTCTCCTATTATCCCCCCTCTCTGAGCTCCTTTGTCCTCTTCACCCTCATGGTTCTTTGTATATCCTTTCCTCCTCCCTTCCCAGTTGAATACCCCAATTTCCCCCATTTTCCTCATGATAATACTTCTATCCTATTATCTCTCCTCTCTCGGGCTCTGTCCTTCCCCTTGGCACCATGGTTCCTTTCCATTTTCCTGGCTTTTACAGTTACATCATGATATATTCGAATAAAAGTTTGTTACTAAGATCCACAAAGGAGAAAGTACATACTTTGCTTATTTTTTCTGTTACTTCACTTAGTATAAGAGTTCTAGTTCCATCCACTTACCTGCAAATTTCATGATTTTTTCTTTCTTTTACCACTGAGTAGAACATTTTTAAAGCAATAATTGCAGCAATAGGATTGTTTTCAATTTACTATAAGAACAAAAATTGTAATTTGTATTTTTTAAAAAATCGGTGTTGAGGGGCTGGAGCAATGGCTCTGTGATTAAGAACACTGGCTACTCTTCCAAAGGACCCGGGTTTGGTTCCCAAACCCCCTTGGTGGCTAACAACTGCCCATAACTCCAGTTCCAGGGGATCTGATGTCCTCTTCTGGCCTCTGTGGGTATTGTATGACAGGGGCGCACTTGCATACATGCAGACAAAGCACTCATACACATAAACTACAAATAAGTAAATCAAAAATAAATTTTTAATCAGTACTGAATCCTTTGCCATTTGGTAGCAATGTAAACAGCACTGAAATTCCATCTCAGCCCAATAAGAATGATTATCATTAGGGAAAAAAGTAATAATGAATGCTGGTGAGGATGCTGGGAAAAGAGGACCCTTGTACACTGCTAGTAAAAATGTACATTAGTCCAGCGACTCTGGAGAGCAGCATGCAGGAACACCTCAAAAATTTAAAAACAGATCCACCATATGACCCAGGTAAAAGATGCAACATATCATAGAGGTACTCAATAGTAATGCCTATGGCAGCACTATTCAAGGAGCTAAATTGTGGACACAAACCACGTGTTTGCCAACTGAGGAATGGATAAGGAAAAAGTGGTATGCACATACAATGGAATTTTTTATCTATAAAAAAGAATGAAATGATGTCATTTACCAAAAAATAATGGATGCAACTGGCGATCAAAACCTTGAGGTAAATAAGATTTCAAAGACAAACATTGCATGTTTTCTTTCATTTGTGAGTTCTAGATTTTTATACAGATACCTAACTAATTTATGTACATAGAATCTGATGGCAGAAGCAAGATTAACTAGAACACTGATGGTAAAAACAGAATGGAGTAGAGTCTGAAAGAGGAGGGAGGACAAAATATGACCAAAGTGCATTTCATACTTGCATGGAAATTCTTGTGTAAAATTAATCAATATGTACAATGCATACATGCCAATAAAATTCATATTAATAAAAATACTCTGTTGGACATCAAAAACACTTTTAAAACTAGAAACTGCTCACTAAACATGAAAAGTGACTTCCACATTTCAGGTAACTCATGTTCTCTAACTACTAACATTTTTACTATTACTCCATCATCATTAATGTGGACAAAGAGGCCAACATAGGAGATATCTTCTATTTCTCTTTCAATTTGTGTTACCCCTTGCTGAGTGTCAAAGGCTGTCAGAGTGAGACAGTGTCTTCCACAGTCTAGAATACTTTCAAAGCTTTCAGCTGCTCATCTTTTTCATTTATGCCAGTTCTTACTCTGTGTGTAGACTTTTCCAAACCACAGGTTAAAAGGTGAATAGTATATGAAGGTATCTGTCTTAAGTCAGAATAAGCTTTTCTTTTTTTAATAAATAATTTATTGAGAATTTCATACATGCATATAAGGTGTTTTGATCAAATCCATGCCCATATCCTCCACTTCAACTCCTCCCATACCTCCCCATCAGTTTTTTCTAACTTCACGTACTCCTTCTTTGATTTATTTTTTTATGGGGCTTTTGGCTACTCTAACATTCCCCCTTCTGAAGAGGTAACCCTCAAATTTTTTATGGATTGGATAAAAGCTCCCAAATATTTTCAACATTTTAGCCTTTGGAACAGAATATGTTGCTAAGCAGCCCAAGGACATTCTGAGTTTTAGTCAAGAAATTGGTTACTTTTTTGGGGGTCTTTTTACCATAACTGCCTAGAAATTTCCTACCTCCTATTCTTATCACACCATCCTCTGAAGAGGTTACCCAAATTGCCAATAGGGAATCAGAATGCAGACTGCACTGGCTTCTTCCATGCTGAACAAGGACACAAGGTGAGGCAACAGGAGTATCCCTTCAGTGGATCTATCTAAAAGACTCCCAAATTGCATAACTCTTGTCTCAAGGAGGAAAAGAAAGTCTTTGAATCATGAATAGGAGATGTGAAGGAGAAGCAAAGGCAAGAGTAATTAGCATTACAAGTTCTACACAGGGAACTAGAAAAAAGTCAGAACAGGGTAATTTTCAAATGTTCATATGGGGGCCCTTTGGAATTTCTTGACAAGGGCTTCCAAAAGCCCTTCCAAATCCCTCTATTGGGTTCCACCTCATTTTTCTTTTGTCTTCCAAGGCTGGACTCTAGACTTATGGATTCAGGATTTGCTTTCAGATATTTTGATAGCTGTTGAAGTGGTTAGAATCAGTGTCAGTTCCCGCTCAAAGGCTTCTAGATAGGGGGAGAAAACAAATTTATCCATCATTTTTGAACAATAGCTAATTGTCTCTCTTAGCTACAGGTGGGCACTGCAGTATTGGAGACCAAGATTTGAAATGTTACATCTGAGCAGCATTTTCTGGTTAGGAACAAAATCATCAATGAGAAATAATTGTCTAAATAACTGTTTATATAGACTTAAGCCTAATGTCTGGGAAGTGTAATCCCTTTAACTCTTAAAGAAATATACTGATGACTTTACTGTTTAGTTATACTTTCTTTTTGGGTGTTTAAGATCATACAGTTGGCCCAAATAAATCAATTTATTTTAACACTTACGGTCATTTGAGGATCTGTTCCTCAGGGGTCACATGGGCTTGGGAGGAGCCCCTGGCTCCTTTCTTTCACCAGTTCCATCTATGTGAAGATGAGTCAAAGTTCCTGCTCAACCATGTCTGGCTTCACTTGGAAGCATGAATGAGATGTTTCCTCTGAGTTGACCCTCTTCTTTGTAGACTGAACACTGGTTCAAGTCCATCTTGTAGGGTCTCCATGGCCTCATTGAACAATAGGACAGGTGACTCACCACAGTTACAGACCATTTTGAGAGATGTTCCATAGTCCCCTGGAACTTACTTGACCTTGGAGGGCAAGGGGCAAAAACTGTCCTTTAAGTCCCTCTGACCACATTAGTATAGGCCTCAAACTATGGTGGTTAAACATCCAATAAGGTTAGTTCCACCAATCCGGTAATTGTAATTATCATGTGCTATGTAGATAAGGCTTAGATAAAAAAAACAAATATTCTCAGATAAACTTTGACTAGATATATATTTTGTTCCTTAAACTAGTTGACTAATCTATGTCCCTGGACATTTTAAGATTAAGTGTATATTATTTTTGTCTCATCCTTTGTATATCATATCAACCTAAATAAACCTTCATCACTTGCTTAGGCTGTCTCACTTATTCTATCAATTTTGGAAAATATCTCCATTCCCATATCCTTTTAACATCTTGTACATTCTCATTTAATTTTTTAAAAATAATTATGAGACATAATGGCATTAACAAATAAATTTTCCATCTGTTGTAAGACTTCTTTTCCTGGGGATACTAAGCAATGCTTATTCCCTTTCAATTTTCTAGTATTGAGACAATGTTTGTTTAAACTTTTATTGGGAAACCAATGAATTTATTGACCTTACTTACCAAGATAACTGAGAGGTTGCTGAAGTGTATGTATGACCTGAGGGTATGTACACTGGAAAGCCTTTACCCAGCATGGGTCATGCCTTCTCTTCCTAGCCTTCCCAAGATTGGGTACTTTAGACCTCTGCAAATCCAGGAGGCCATGTGTGATTAAGGTCAAATTACATACAGTTGGCTGGGAAGAGCGGCTGGATAATGCGGTGAGGGTCCAATGACCCTGCTTAGCCCTCCTTTAATGAAAGAGCACAACTGTCAACAAGCCCAATTGTGATGATGATTAGCAGTCAGGCTCAGCTGAAGTCCTGATGATGGTAGTTATTTCATGCAGAAGTGACTGCTGTATAGCATCATCTTATTAAAAAAGACCTGGACATTAAAAGGATTTAGTGCTAGGATCCACATATGTGGGAGAACATATTTTGTTTGTTTTTCTGAGTCTGTTTTTTAACACTTAGTAAAACGGTTTCTAGATCCATCCATTTACCTGCAAATGTAATTATTTCACCTTTCTTTACTGCTGACTAGAACTCTATTGTGTAAATATACCTCATTTTTGTTAACCACTCATCAGTTGAGGGGCACTTAGGTTGCTTCCATCTCTTAGCTATTGTGAAAAGAGCAGTTGGCAATAAACATGGTTGTACAAGCGTCTCTACATTTGGATGAGTCCTTTGGGTATATTCCAAGGAGTGGTATAACCGGGTCATATGGTAGTTTCATTTTTAGTTTTTTAAGAGTTCTCCACACTGTTTTCCATAGAGGTTGCATGAGTTTACAATCCCACCAGCAGTGAATGAGCATTCCCCTTTCTCCACATCCTCGCCAGCATTTGGTATCATTTGTTCTCTCGATCCTAGCCAGTCTAATTGGAGAAAGGCGATACCTCATTTCCCTAATTACTAATGATGTTGAACACTTTTTGAGATGTTTCTTAGCTATCTTTATTTCTTCATTTGAGAACTCTGTTTAGATCTTTAGCCCATCTTTTAATTGAGTCATTTGGTTTCTTGATTCTTTGTTTTTTGAGTTCTTCATATATTCTGGATGTTAAACTCCTGTCACATGTGACACTGGTGAAGAATTTTTCCCATTCTATGGGTTTTCTCTTCACTTTTTTGATGGTTTCTTTTACCATACAGAAGCTTTTTAGTTTGCTGATTGCTGACCTTAATTCCTGAGCAACTGTTGTCTGATTCAGAAAATCCTTTCCTACACCTATATCTTGTAAGTTACTGCCAATATTTTCTTCTAATAGTTTCAGGGTTTCCAGTTTCACATTGAGGTCTTTGATCCGTTTGGAATTGAGTTTTCTGCAAGGTGAAAGATAAGGATCTAGTTTCATTCTTCTACAGGTGGAGATCCAGTTTTGCCAGCACCATTTGTTGAAGATGCTGTCTTTCCTCCATTGTGTGTTCTTGGCACTTTTATCAAATACCAGGTGGCTGAAATTGCATGTACTCCGGTTTGAATCTTCAATGATGTTCCATTGATCTATGTGTCTGTTTTATGCTGCAGTTCCATGCAGTTTTTATGACTATGGCTCTGTACTTTGAGTTCTGGTATAGTAATCCCCTCAGCGTTGCTCTTTGTGCACAGGGTTGCTTTGGCTATCTGAGGTTTTTTGTGCCTCCATATGAATTTAAAGACATGGGTTTTTTAATTCTGTGAAATATGTCATGGGGATTTTTATTGGGATTGCATTGAATCTATAGATTGCTTTTGGTGGTATGGTCATTTTCACAGTATTAATTCTTCCAATCCATGAGCATGGGAGGTCCTTCCATCTCATGGTGTCTTCCTCAATCTCTTTCTTTAATGACTTAAAATTTTCATTGTAGAGATCTTTGATGTCTTCAGTCAGATTTATTCCAAGATTTATTTTTGCAGCTATTGTGAATTGGAGCATTTCCCTGTATTCTTTCTCCAATTGGTTGTTATTGGTATATAGAAAGGCAACTGATTTTTCTAGATTGATTTTATAACCTGCCACTATACTGAAAAGTGTTGATCAATTCTAGGACTTTTCTGGTGGAACTTTTGGGATCTATTAGGTAAAGTATCATATCATCTGTAAAAAGTGATAGTTTGACCTCTTCTTTTCCAGTTAGTATTCCTTTAGTTTCCTTCTCCTATCTTATTGCTCTAGCAAGAGTTTCAAGCACCATGTTGAAAAGGAGTGGAGATAGCGGACATCGTTCTCTGGTTCCTGATTTTAATGGGAATGTTTCTAGTTTTTCTCCATTTAGAATGATGTTGGCTGTGGGTGTGTTGTATATAGCTTTAATTTTGTTGAGGTATGTTCCCTCCAGTCCAATTCTCTCTAGGGCTTTGAACATAAATGCATGCTGAATTTTGTCAAAAGCCTTTTCTGCATATATTGAGATGACAGTGTAGTTTTTGTCTTTGAGTCCATTTATATGAGTAATGATGTTTATTGACTTACGTATATTGAACCATCCCTGCATCTCTGGGATAAAGCCTACTTGATCATGGTGAATGATCTTTTTGATGTGTGTCTGTATGTGGTTTGCAAATATTTTCTTGAGAATTTTTGCATTTATGTTCAAGGATATTGGTCTATTGTTTTCTGCTTTGGTTGTGTCTTTACCCAGTTTAGGTATTAGAGTGATGCTGGCTTCATAGAAGGAAATTGGGAGTTCTCCCTCTGTATCTTTTTTTTTTTTTTTTTTTGAATAATTTAAGTAGTATTGGTTGGAGGTCTTCTTTAAATGTCTGGTAGAATTCTGCTGTAAATCTATCTGGGCCTGGGCTTTTTTTAGTAGGGAAGCTTTGTATTACTATTTCAATTTCCTCATATGTTGTGTGTCTATTTAAACTGTTGATCTCTTCTTGGTTTAACTTTAGTGGTTCCCATGATTTCAGATATCCATCTATTTCTATTATATTTTCCAAATTTGGTGGTAGCGTATAGGGTTTTAAAATATTCCCTTATAATGGTCTGGATCTTTTGGATGTCTGTTGTGATGTTTCCCCTTTCATCTCTGATTTTGTTAATTTGGATTTGCTCTTTCTTTCTTTTGGTTAACTGGACTAAGGGCCTGTCTATCTTGTTTAGCTTTACAAAGAACCAGCTCTTAGATTCACTGATTCTTTGAATTGTTTTTTGTTTGTTTGTTTGTTTCTATTTCATTAATTTCTTCTCTGATTTTTGTTATTTCTTCTCTTCTGTTGGGTTTGGGTTTCATTTGTTCTTGCCTTTCCAGGGTCTTGGGTTGCAGTGTTAGGTCATTTATTTGGGCTCTTCTTAATTTTTTAATGTAGGCACTTACAGCTATAAACTTCCCTCTTACGACTGCTTTTAAAGTGTCCTAGAGGAGGTGCTGTGTTTTATTGTCCTTTTAGTTGAATTCCAGGAATTCTTTTACTTCTTTATTTCTCCTTTGACCCACTCATTGTTTAGCATTGTGTTGTTCAATCGCCACAAGTTCCTGTACTGACTAGGGCTTCATCCAGTGTTCATTTTGAGCTTTATTGCATTGTGGTCTGATAGAATGCATGGGATTATTTCAATTTTTTGTATTTGTTGAGGGTTTTTTTGTGCCCCAGTATTTGATCAATTTTTGAAAATTGGGGTGCTGAGTAGAAAGTATGTCCTTTGGTGCTTGGGTGGAATAATCGGTAGATGTCTGTTAAGTCCATTGATATATGGTATTGTTTAATTCAGATGTCTCTTTGTTAACTCTCTGCCCTGTTGACCTATCTAATGGAGACAGTGGGGTACTTACATTCCCTACTATTAATGAGT
>NW_008349975.1:5461591-5497104 GCF_000622305.1 Nannospalax galili | reverse complement strand
AACCCCTGCTTGTTTCTTAGTGCCATTTGCTTGGAATATTCTTTTCCATTTGTTTACCTTAAGGTAATGCCTGTCCTTGAAGGTGAATAGGTTTCTTGCAGACAGCAAATAGATGGATTTTGTTTCTTAACTTAGCCTGTGTCTTTTGACTGGGGAGTTCAGTCCATTGATATTTAAGGTTACTATTGAAAGGTGTGTATTGGTTGACATCATTTTGATTGCTGTTTTTGTTCTCTGTCTAATTTTGTGTTTCCTAGATTATACCTTTATTTATTTTCTTTTGTTGCCCCTGAGGTATAGTTGTTTCTCTCTCTGCTCTCTGTATTGATTCAAGTATTCTTTGAAGGACTGGTTTTGTGGACATGTATTCTTTCAGGCTATTCATGGCATGCAAGATTTTTCATTCCCCCTCAACTATAATAGACATTTTGCTGGGTAAATTTATTCTGGACTTGCATATATTGTCATGTAGAACTGGAAATACCTTGGTCCAGGCTCTTCTGGCTTTCATAGTTTGCATTGAAAAGTCAGCTGTGATCCTAATGGGTTTTCCTTTATATGTGACTTGTTGTTTCTCTTTTGCAGCTTTCAGAATTTTCTCTTTGTTCTGTACATTTAGTGTTTTTACTATGATATATCATGGGGAGTTTCCTTTCGGAACTTGTCTATTTGGTGTTCTATGGCTTCCTGTATTTGTATGGGGATGTCTTTCCTTAATTTTTGGAAATTCTCTTCTACAATCCTGTTTAAGATCTGGTCAACACCATTAACCTGAAATTCTTTTTCTTCCTCTATTCCTATGACTCCCAAATTGCATAACTCTTGTCTCTAAGGGGAAAAGAAAGTCCTTGAATCATGAATAGGAGATGTGAGGAGAAGTAAAGGCAAGAGTAATCAGCATCACAAGTTCTAGACAAGGAACTAGAAAAAAGTCAGAACGAGGCAATTTTCAAATGTTCATATGAGAGTCCATTGGAGTTTCTTGACACGGGCTTCCAAAAGCATCCCTCTATTGGGTTCTTCATTTTTCTTTTCTCTTCCAAGGCTGGACTAGTTGGCTAAGAAGGATGGCCGGATACTCAGGTGAGGGTCCAGTGACCCTGCTTGGCCCTCCTTTAATGAATGAGCACAACCATCAACAAGCCCAATTGTGACTATGTTTAGTAATCAGGCTCAGCTGAAGTCGTGATGATGGTAGTTATTTCATGCAGAAGGGACTGCTGTATAGCATCATCATATTAAAAGGACCTGGAATTTAAAAGTATTTGGTGCTAGCATCCACATATAAGGGAGAACATACATCATTTGTTTTTCTGAGTCTGTGTTACTTCACTTAGTATAACAGTTTCTAGATCCATCCATTTGCCTGCAAGTTTCATTATTTCATCTTTCTTTACTGCTGAATAGAACTCCTTTGTGTGAATATAACACATTTTTGTTAACCACTTGTCAGTTGAGGGACACTTAGGTTGTTTCCATCTTGACCTAATTCTTAAGATTAAAACATCATAGTTCCCCCTAAATACAACCACTTGCAAAACCCATATGTTAGCTCAGTGGAAGTATCTCCTTTCAAAGTAAGACTGTAGAATTCAGGGCAGAAAACCTAAATTGAATGGATTGCTCTTATCTTTGTCACAAGTTTATAATTACACAACTTTCAGGGTTGGAGCAATGGCTCAGAGGTTAAGAACACTGACTGTTCTTGCAGAAGACCCAGGTTTGAATCCCAGAACCCACATGGCAGCTAACAACTGTCTGTAACTCCAGTCCAGAGGACTTGGCAGCCTCTTCTGTTCTCCATAGGCATTGCATGACATGGATGCACTTACTTATATGCAGGCATAACATTCATATACATAGAATAAAAAAAATAAAATATTTTTTAAAACTTTCAGTAAATTATCCTCAAAAATTATTTATTTATAGAATCCTATTTCTAAAGGGAATTTTGTCTAGGACGCCAATATGGTAGTTAATAAACTGGAATAAACTTTACATTATGAAGGGCATGAAAGGGAGAAAATAATTAATTGAGCTGTTACAATATGCCAGGCCATGTGCATGCATCAGCAATTACCTTCTCAGCCTGCAGACAGAGGCTTTTCTCATTTATATAGGCAGAGCCTGATTTTCTAAAGTTATCCAGCATTCCACTAAGCACTGAGTCTGATGCCCCCAGTGTCTACAGGCTTTTCATGTAAAGATGCTTTCTATTTATTTGAGGGTACTAGGTGAAGAAGAGCTGATCTTCTTAAAACAAGGGACTCCAGATAGGCTGACTAAACCTCAGTGGATGGACTTGCACTGGGGAATTTCTAGGGACACTGACAACACAGTGGGCCTTAAGAGGGATGACAGAGTATATGGGCTCCAGTGGTGGTGGGGGGCGCTATGAGAGGGTGACAGTGGGATGGGGGTATAAAGATAATCGATAACTGGAATCAGTGGAAATTGAACCTGTAGCCTCTTGTTTCTTAGGTAAGTGTCACTGAACTATGTCTCTAGCCCTCACTTCACTTTTTATTTTGAGACAGGATCTTACTAAGTTGCCCAGGTTGACCCTTGAGCTCACTGTGTGGCACAAACCAGCCTTGAACTTGGGATCTGCCTATAAAGGTCTATTTGTAAGCTTGAGGTGCTTTTGCTGTTAAAGATGCTTTCTATTTATTTGAGGGTACTAGGTGAAGAAGAGCTGATCTTCTTAAAACAAGGGACTCCAGATAGGCTGACTAAACCTCAGTGGATGGACTTGCACTGGGGAATTTCTAGGGACACTGACAACACAGTGGGCCTTAAGAGGGATGACAGAGTATATGGGCTCCAGTGGTGGTGGGGGGCGCTATGAGAGGGTGACAGTGGGATGGGGGTATAAAGATAATCGATAACTGGAATCAGTGGAAATTGAACCTGTAGCCTCTTGTTTCTTAGGTAAGTGTCACTGAACTATGTCTCTAGCCCTCACTTCACTTTTTATTTTGAGACAGGATCTTACTAAGTTGCCCAGGTTGACCCTTGAGCTCACTGTGTGGCACAAACCAGCCTTGAACTTGGGATCTGCCTATAAAGGTCTATTTGTAAGCTTGAGGTGCTTTTGCTGTTACTCTCTCTCTCTCTCTCTCTTAGAAAGGAAAAGATAAACTCAGACTTAGTCCTATATTTTCTTTCAAATTTATACTAATGACATTTTATCCAAATAGAAATAAAATGTTAATCTTTGATAACTTTAGTAAAATTAAAACCAACCCAAAAGAACAAAGAATCTACCCTTGTAACCTCAACCATCCCCCACCTTTAAACTATATTTCAGTCACTAAAATTGACTAAGAACTGCTTAAATGCAGAACCTGAGATTTCTGTTAACCTTATATATTTCAAAAATCTCACAACCCATTTTCTCCTTCTTAAGTTAATGAGGCACAATGATAATATTCCTTTCACAGATAAAATAAAAATGTGGAAAAGTCTCATTAAAAATGAATTGGTTGAGTTCTAGTTTTGGTCATTATTTACGCTAAATCATTTGCTTCTTTACTGAACAAGATGGAAACATGGCTCAGTAACTACAGCCCTAGCACCCCAATAGAGGCCTTTATTTCTTGATCAATGGCACTACCAATTAGCTGATTAACAAAGAGGAAAGTTCTCACAGGAAGGAGAAAGGAGAGCCAGGAGAAACCCAGCTGCAATGCGGATTTGCTAAACACAGCTTGGGCTAGATTAGTTTGGATTAATGCCAGCTACAGAGAACTATTGCGGCAAAGCTCTCCCTTGAGACAATCAGGAAGAAACAGGTAGCCATCTGTGCAGGATTGTTTAGACATGTTTCAGAGATACCTGAAAACAAATGCCTCCCTTTCTTTCCATGCTATTAATGTGTATTTATACATTTTTTTCATATATGTCTGATACTATGGATTAAAACTCTGAAATAGTATAGGCAGGTCTCTAAATCATAAACTTGTTTGAAATTCAAAGCATGATTTTATTTGGACTTTGGAATTTGTTTTCTTACAGAAACATTGATATAAGTGGTGCTGAGGGCCTCTAAACTAACAAATAGTCTATTTAAAGTATAATACAAATGGAATATTAAAGACTTAAAACAATTTTTAAAGATGTTAAAGCATAAAATAATTTTAGAGAAAATACACTAAATTCTCAAATACATAATTTCTGAAATGGTACAACAGTCATAACTAAATAAAATGTTGGGTAAATTAACAAACTGCATAAATGCATTTTATATTCTATGTTAATAATTATAGAACAAGAGAACAAAATAGATCACAAGTAAAATGAGAGCCCTGTTTAATACATGAGAAGGAAGCCTGGCAGTTCAAAGAGCTGAAATGTTCTTTTCTTCTATTATAATAGATATTTAGAAAATGCCCATCATATATGAGATTCTTTACTAGGTTTCATGATATCAATCCCTAAGGAGTTTGCAGTCTTGCTTAATATATACTGAACCCCTTCTCAGAATAATACCAATGACAACTTATTTTTAGAATTAACTAATTAAATAGTAGGAAAAAACAAGAGGTAATTTTGTTGTTCCATACCCTTCTGATTAGATGTCCACAAAGCATTTATGGTTATGGCTTTGTATTTCTACCCAAATGCTCATAAATAACCTTTTAAAAGCACTCTATTCTATTCCTAACTCTACTTTAAACTTGTCCCAGATAAACAATTGCTATCTGAATTTAGAATTTATTGATTATCATATAGCCACTAACATTTTTAGCAGGATTAGGGAAACTGGGTTGAGTGCATTACTGAACTGACTATTATACATTTTTTGCTGATGATTTGTGGAAAGAGAATGCTACTTTTGAAATTTAAAAAAGCATCAAATGGAAGAAAAATAGTACCAGAATCTGTTGAGATGGGCACCACTGATGTTAACACTTCTCAGATGTGTTTGGAATTCATTTATCAAATATTGAATCCAGTGCCCTCAGGAACCAGTGACCTTGACATTCATTCTGACAATGGAAGAGTAGAAGCTTGAATCTGGGCCTTGCCCATGCCAGACAAGCTACCTACCAACTGAGCTACATCTTCAAACCCTCAGTGGTTTATGCCTGGGGATTGATCACTCACAGAGGCCCAAGGATGGATGGTGTACTCTAGCCGCAAGGCAAGCTGTGGAAATCTTTCTCTTGAGTTAGAGGTTTTGAAACCACAGGGGTTTTGAAAATAGTCAATAATTACAACTTGTGCCAAAAAATTTTGTCATCGTTTCTACATATGTATGTAGTCTATGATTGCTCATGGACAGACTTCAGATAGTCATATTCATAACAAATATTTACTGTCTGCTTTTTATATGCAGAAACTGTTCTAAGGACATTTTTTCAAAAACATTTAGTGTTGAGTTGACATATAAGACATATAAAAGTTCTTTTTGTTTTATTGTCTCAATTATTTTCCTTTTTCTTATTATTGATATGTTGTAGAATTCACATTTATGTTTAAAAATCATTCTAATCAAAATTATTTATATATGCATATTTATAATATCTCTTATTCTTCCCGGAATTTTCAATATTTTTATAAATATTATTTAAATTTTAATATCATTATAATCATGTGTATGTGTTTTTTTAAGGATTTTATTTATTTTTACTTTATGTGTATGTTTTGCTTAGATGTATGAAAGTGCACCACATGTATGCCTGGTGCCCATAGAGGCCATAGGATGGCATTGGATCCCCTGGAACTGGAGTTAAGGATAGATATTGATCACCATGTGAGTGCTGGGAACCAAACCCAGATCCTGTGGAAGAGCAGTTAAGTGCTTTTAAACACTGGGCCATCTCTCCAGTCCTGTATGTGCTTATTTAAACTTAATTTTACAATAAATCCCTCTCTATTTGAGATAGCCAGATTGGTTTCTGTTTATCAAGCCAAAGTACAATTTCTCTCATTCTGTATTTTATTCTTCCTACATCTAAGTGTTCCTTAGAGTTTCTTCAAGTTCTCTTGGTTCTCTTGGGTCTTTTACTATTTCAATATATTTTTCTTGGTCTTAGAGAAATAGCAGTAAAAATTACAGAACGCACCTATTCTTGAAGTCAAGTGAGAAGTTCAAATATCAGCTCTTCTCACACAAGTTGTTTGACTCTAGCACAGTAAATCTTTTTGCAGCTGTTTATCAATAAAATAAAGAATCCCCAAAATTATAATAAATTGTATTAGCACCTCAGCACATGAAAAATCCTATGGCTTGAATATGAATTAGATTTTCTGTCACAGAGAAATTAATCTTCAACCAAGAAGATTTAACATTCATAGTTTCCTCACTAAGGTAAGCCTACAACCTCAATGCCAGAGGGGCACTTTGGATTTAGATTCCTATGGTCTCTCTCAATTTTTAAATTCTAACTCAAGAGAAAGATTTGCACAGCCTGCCTTGAAGCTAGAATACTGCCATTCTTGGGCCTCTGTGAGTGATCATGTCATAAGCCACACATATGCACACAGATGTGAGGAAGGTCTGTGGCCAGGACTTACAATCCTTAAATGAAAATGCATCCAGCAGCATCAGGAAAGAAGAGCAATGCTTTGATAGCAAAAGATGAGAAGAAGATAAGTGAATAAGAAGACACAAGATTACAGAAATTCAGAACATAGGCAGGGATTTTCCACGTGTGCCTCTCCTAAGAGGAGCTGTGGATGTTGCTTTGTCAATAGTGAGAAATGGAGTAAAGAATCCTAGCCCCTTGGGGCTGGAAAGGTGGCTCAGCAGCTAAGAGCTCTTCCTGCTCTTACAGAGAATCTGAGTTCAATTCCCAGAACCCATATGGGACAGCTCACAAACACCTGTAACTCTAGCTCCAGAGCTCTGCACACGCCTGTACTCATGTGCACATACCCACATAAGGACACACACACACACACACACACACACACACACACACTTAAAAGTAAAACAAATTTTGAAAAAAAGAATTCTAGCCACATTCCAAACCAACTTGGAATTTTAATCAATATCTAGTTCAATCAGAGCAGCCCTTCCTGTATCTCAAGGAGGAAGTAAACCCTAAAAACAAAAATAATTAAACACATAAAGGCAAAAGACACGTTGCCCATTTCTAGGAGGAAAATCTCAGGCTTCAAGGAGAATGAGAGGAATACAAACCTTCCAAATAAAGAATTCCATGAGTGGGGCTGGAGAGGTGGCTCAGTGGTTAGAAGCACTGACTGCTCTTGTAAAGGACCCAGGTTCGATTCCCAGCACCCACGTGGTGGCTACAAACTGTCCTTAACTCCAGTTCCAGGGGAATCTGAAGCCCTCTTCTGACCACCATGGCATTGCTCAACATGGGTGCACTCACTTACATGCAGGCAATACACTCAAATATATAAATTAAAAATAATAAAATATTTTTTAAAAAGAATTCCATGTGCTATAATGACCCATTTATAGCAATTCTGAGTTCCAAAATCTTGATTAGTCCTCATTTACTCAAGCAAACAATTAGTTGGAAAATTGTTTTCAAGCCTGCTACATGACTGACTGAAGACATAGTAGTGACTAAGACAAAATGACTCACTTCATGAAACGCATATTCTTGTGAGGAAGAGACACACAGATGAAAGGCAAGTCAATAAAACTTCACATAAATATTAAAAATACACATAGTAAAGAAACCCAGTGATTCTGTAAGTTCCTCAGGAAAATATATTCAAAAATTAAATATTTGAGTAGAGATCTAAATGTGTACAAGAATAGTCCATTCACAGATCTGAGAGTGATTTATGCCTGTGGGAAAAAATGAGCTATTATGCTAAAAACAACAACAAAAACCAAAACAAGCAAAAAGGCAATTTGGGTGGAATTACAGAACGACAGAGGCAAAGAGCAGTAAGAGTAGTTCTTCACAGTACTGGTGACAAATGGTCCACTGTTGGTAAGTTTAAATTTTTCATATGCCCAGTTAAGTTGGTATTTTGAAAGCTCCCCCAGCAAATAAATAGTCATGGTTGAAAATCTAGGACATTTTGTCCACCAAGGATTTTCATGTAAATGTAATGACAGATCACCAGAAATTCTTGTTTTGTTCCTCTGTTTCTTTTTTTAAAAATCAATAAAGTACCATGATCTATCATATATTCAGAAAAGTTAGTTGCATTTACAATTAGGGATGGTAGATTATGAGACAAGTCAAAAGTAGAAATAGAAATACCTAAAATGGGCACCACGGCACGTTTAGGGAAGAGGTTATGATGCAGTGAATCAGAAAGACTACAGTGTAGACTGTGAGAACTGACTGTATCTAGAATGCCTTATTAATCCAACAAGTTTTGATGATGGATTGAAGATGGGCCTGAAAAAGGAAAACGAGAATGACTTGAAGGTTTCCACTCTAAGCAGTTGGATAGAATAGGATGCCACTCCAGAATTAAGTATTGACTTCTCAATTTGGAAGCTGAACAGTTTCGAGATGGAGAATAAAACACAAACCACTGCTGACTCATTAGGTCTCATCAAATTCTCTCCCTAGGCATAAGTAAACACAATACAGTTCATATGACTTTTTCTTCTTTTTTGCTGATGCTGCATATCACAAAATGCAGAGCAGATACTTCTCTCTTAGAGATCAGTGTCTTCCATGACAAAATTTTTCATGCTCCTTCTGCTTTTTTTTGGGGGGGGCAGTAGTGACATATATCAGAAATCGCTGCAGGTAATGACAGACACAGTCCCAGATCTTTGTATTATGTTTCCTGAAGCAGAGAATTTGAGGTAAAGCTTCTGGTAAAATTGTTATTTTTTTATGATTTTTGCCTATGGCATAGTCCTGATAGACCTTCATGCTTAAATCCTATCAGATATCATTTCCATTTTATGTGGCTTTCTTGACCAGGAAGGAGCTTTAATTGTGAAGACAGAGTAACAAACGAAATGAGTAGTGAAACACATCCACCACAAAGAGGCTTTAAAAACACTTCCGTGTGGTGTAGTGTGTGTGTGTGTGTGTGTGTGTGTGTGTGTGTGTGTATGGATGTGTATGTTGGGGTGAGCATACTCATGTACATGTGTGGAAACCAAAGTAGGAATTCAAGTGTTCTGCTCTATCACTCTCCACATTATTCCCTTGAGACAAGATCTCTCACTGAACTTGAAGCTCACTATTTTGGCTAGACTGGCTGGCCAGTAAGATCCCTGGATTCACCTGTCTCTGCACTGGGGACATTTTATGTGGATGCTGGGGATGCACATCAAGCACCCTTACACACATTGAGCCATCTCCTCAGCCCAAGCACACAATTCCTAATGTTTTTTAACCTACTTTCAAATATACAGATTTATGAAATGAATTAAGTACCTTAACTTGGCATACTTGAGTAAAGATCAGTGAGTTGTTGGAATCCACACTGCAGAAATGAATGCTAAATTCTATCAAAAACATGCTGTCATGTTAGCACCCGCTGGTCCCAAATTGGAAACAATGCAGTCAATAATAGAACAATTGAAAAATAGTGGAGCAGTGAATTACACAAGCTTGTAAAAGAGAGAATTGTGACCACATATAATCATGTAGATGAATTTAGCACACTTACAAAAACCCACAAACTGTATGGTTTTATTTATACAAACTTCAAGAACAGGCAAAAGATTCTATAGGGCTTATTTGGTAAGCAGTAGAAATTGATTAAGAAAAACTATTGGAAATTCTGCATACTTTGATAAAGGGGGTGATAATAGGGATAGATTTTGATATATAACAATTCAACAAATCACACACTTAACACATAGGCACTTGTACATTCACCAAATGACATATGCCATCTATAAAATACATAGCTAGCTCTGCATACAGATACAGGACAATTTATACAGCTCAATAAATATGAACAAATCAAAAATAACAGTAATGCTCATAATTTATGAGTAACCAAGGACACATTTCTAAGATATGCCATACCTCCACCCCAGTCACTAACTGATGTTTCCTAGTGTTATTTCTTTCAGACAACAATTTTTCTAAAACATTATGAAAAATATATGTTTCAGTAAATGTCTACTTTCTCTGGAAATATTTAAAATGAAAATTAATTTTATAATATAGATAGACACAGAAGTGCCTGCAGACACTAGAATAGAATATCTTCTCAATACCTTTTTCTTTCTTAGCACTTAATACACAAAAAGTTAAAGTGAGATTTTGGGCTCCTTCCCTTGAATTCCCAATTCCCTTGGAATTGAGAAAGGGCATTCTAAACACAGAGGTAACTTTTTGTGAAAATTCTGTTGACTGATCATATTAGAACATAGCAACAGAGACGATCATTGTGAAAGCCAGGCTACCTGCCACCTTCACTCTCTGACTCAAACTTTGTTATCACTGGTTTTCTTGACACCATTCTGAGCGATGTGAGAAACCAGGCAAATTTACTATACAACTGTTTCTGTACACACATAATTTGAGAGGGACTAGAAAGCTTCATTCACCTCAACTATTTTTTCAAATTTCATACAAATAAAATGAAATGGCTGCACAGTTTTTCCCATTTGGCTTTATTTTGGCAAATGCTATAATTGAAAGTGTAAAACCAATCAATGACACCTCTGGTTAAAATTTATTTCTGAGAACTATCCCAAAGGAGTGATTTCCGAGGAATAATATGCAGCCTTCAATTTACTTTATCACAGCTGGATATGAAGTTAAATCCCCTGGCTGGAATTTAACCACCCAGAACCAAGCACCAGATGGCTTATCTTCACCTCAGCCCAACATCTGTGTCCTGATATGCACAGCTGGTCTTCCCATTTTAATGGCAATATTTAAATGATAACATTATGTAATGTAGAAAAATGTGTTTGGGTAGCATGGTCTTGAAAACTCCATTGTGAAGTTGCCCTTAACAGTAAATGCACAGCCTCAACAGTTAATTCACATTCTTTCTATTTGTGTTGATGGGTCTTGGCTGGAGATAAGGGTTTCCTGCCACATGGAAACATTCCAGTGCCATTCATATTGCACTATCTGTCCATAATGATTCTCCTGGGTACTCACTATGTGAGATTTTTCCTCCACATAAAAATCAGCACAACCCAGTTTCCATTCTGAAGCAGCAGACTCTTAAAATTCTGTGATAATTAATAGATGTAACATTCTGCCAAGATGGAGGAATTAAAAGGTACTTGGTAGAAAGCAGCTGCTATGGAAATATTCCTACAGTATTGGAATGTTTTTGTTCATTTCTTAGTTGAATCACAAATACCATCAGAGCAACAAACATAGCTAATACCGAAATTCAGCACTTTAAATAAAATCTTCATGAAGGGCAACTCTCAAGGAAAATATATTTGAGTACATTTCTGACACGGATGAAAAATTGCCATATTTCAAAAGTAGGATGAATGAATAAATGTGCAAAGCCTTGATGAAATAGAGAATGGCAAGTTTTCTATTTTACAGTTTCACAGAGGTTCCCTATGCATCGGCTCAAACTTTGATGAATGTATGTGCTACTTTAGTGATGCAAAGAAAATTTATCCTTAGCATATATACAAAATAGCCATGGAAATAAGAGAAAAAACATTGTATTTCATAGTAAGATTTTTTGACATAGTGATATGGTAGCTCACTACTACATTCAGTAAGTATGAGCTTGGTCATGACAGTTAACTTTTACAAGTTCCAATTATTTTAATAATATGTAAAATGGGAGCCTTAGATATAGTCATATGTGTGAATATGTTCTATAAACATCTCTAAACATAAGGTGGTATAACGATCACTGCTGCTTGCCCCTCCAGGGAACTCAGAACACAATATTCTATTTTCTTTCCAGGGGTACCTGGAAATAAAAAATCATGGAGTGTTTGCAGAAGCCTGAAAATCACTTCAAGAATTAATAAAGGCTAAGCCAGAGGCTATCCCTCACTTTGAGACTCAAGCAGACTTCTAATACGTTCTAGAATTAGACAGACTTACCCACTTAGGAATGACCAAAACAGAGGCAAAGAACCTACTCTCTGTGAACAGCTTGAACTCAAAAAGCTGAAGGTTATCCTGGATTAGCCAACCTAGTCTTTCCAAATGTGTAGATCAGTGAAGTAGCTCAGACTCAAGGAGTAGAAAAACCAACATGAAAGTTATAAGCAGAGGAGATTAAAAAATGAAATATAGGACAGGGACCACAAAGCAAAAGTTCCAGGAATGTCCTTGGTGGAGGACAGGAATGTAAGAAGAGAGTTCTGATCCTGGTTCTTTGTTATCCCCTGCCTAGAAGCTGTACCCGAGGACATGATGGAAGTGGAGAGGAAAAAACTGGACACTCACGGTTGGGCAAAATGGACTGACCAGCTCACTGTTACAGTAGCCAAAAAAAGCCCCTTAACAGAAATCTGGTCAAGAAAATAAGAATCTCTGGCCTGGGTGGCACTTTGACTTTCCAGTTTTTCCCTGTCAATCACAGGACCACCTCTAGGAAGGCAGGTTCACCTTAAGTTATACTAAATAAGGTAAGAATACTTAGAGAGGTGTTAAGATGGCAAACACTGCCTGCCCTGAGTCCCTGGCCCTTGGTGAAGTGCCTCTGGACCAGGCCACAAAACACATTGTTCTCTGTAAGTCTGCCATAACCTCTCCTTTTCTTCACATCTCTTTTTTAAATATGCTCTCCCTAACGCTCTAGGTTACCCCAACATTTCAGGTTTCTTTACTTTTTCTCTACAGCTCCCTTCCCTTCCCTGCCCTGCGACTACTAGTCTACTCTGTGTCTGACCTCCTTGCTGGCTCTAAATCAACATAGCTTTATGGCTTTTTTTTTTTTCGTCTCTCCCCTCATTCTCCTCTTCAGGGTACCTGCTGAGATTTCCGGCATGCCTGACCAGAGAATTTTTGTTTAAATTTTAATAAACTTGTCCTAAAACTTCTGTTTGATTCCATTCTTAATTTGTTTTTATGAGTGAAACCAAGAACCCTGAAAAGGGACCCTGTTTTTCCCTGTGTCATCTGGCAACCGAAAAGGTACCGCCAAATTCCAGTACTTTTAATAAGTGACCCTGTCCCCATGCCTCACTCACTTTCTGCCATCAGTCTATAAAAAGCTCCTAGCTTAGCAGCTCAATGGCACCACCACGTTTCCTGGTACCTGTCCCTGCTATACAGCAATTTTTTTCTCTCTCTCTCTCTCTCTCTCTCTCTCTCTCTCTCTCTCTCTCTTTCCCTTAAGATCCCTAGAATAAAACACTTTGTTCTAAAACCCATCCTCTGTGATCTATGGATTTCATTATTTGAATTCATGAGACCCAAAGGTTAATGACTCAGTGGAAGTTTGGGGTGACTTTGAGAGTCTAGCATGCTAACTCCTGACTTAAGGCTCACCTGAGGCGAGAGAGAAGGTCTTCATCCAACTCAAACACTTCACTTTTCCCTATCAAAAGGAAATACAAGTGGCTGACAAGAATGTCTTCTCAACATCCCTTAGTTCTTTATTTTATACTTTTACTACTGCAGATTAATTATCAATGGTTCATCAACCAGGAATAAGGTTTTGCTCTTGGGAGAAAGACATCAGTAATAAGCCTGAGGACTGGACTCATTTTCACAAAGCCACAGCTCCACACTAGTGACCACTTCCATAGATATCTTCCTGAGACTATTGTGAGCAATAGACTCAGGACTGTACGCACAGACTCTACTCTCATAAGGCTTAGAAATGTGCCAACTCCAACATCATTTTGTATCCAAAGCCCCAAGTGTATCCTTTATCTCATTTCTCATCCCAAACTGAATTGTCTAGTCACAATGTGCAACACAAACAGCCAATAAAACCTTGGTGCTAAAGCAGCTCCTCTCTCACACCACATATTCAGGCCATTTCCAAGTCTTAAGGGTCTTCCTTCAAACACGTGTCATCACTTCATCATCAGCATCCCATGCCAGCAATTCCTTATCTTCCTCCATGAGTGCCAACATAATGGGGACCTTAGGACTTAGAATTCCTACAGGAAATTCCACGCTGGGTATGAAAGTTCCACCTGGAGGAGACTAATCACCAGAAGAAAGGCCCATCTTCACGGAGAAAGACTATTTCTAAGAGCATATTGGTTGGATTGGGTTTTACCTTTTCTATAAGTTATGGCAATGCTATGAACAAGGCAGAGACAGATCAAAATTTTGCTTCCTTAGATTTTTCCAAATTTGTAAATAGTTCATTTTACACACACGCACACACACACACACACACACACACACACACACAAATTTTTCCATGTGTATATACATATGGCTTGATGTTCTCTTAATATAGACATGCATTCAGACACATACCCAGGCCTACAGGCAGGAACTCCTGTCACGCTATGACACTTCAACATAATATATATTTGTTTAGTAGTTTAAGTAAGTTCCATCAAAGTGGGAATTTTGTCTGTTTTGTTCACTGTGTCCATAATCTGAAAACATTCTTAGTATAATGTAGACACCTAATCAACTTTGAAAATAAGGGAGTGGCACTTGGGGTAGGAGAGGGCAAAAAGGAAAGAAGAGGGAAGGGGAAGGGAGGGAAGAGAGGGGGAAGTCAGGAGAGGACAGAGGAGGGGAGGACAGGAGTGGGAAAGGAAGGGAGAAGAAAAGAGAAGGAGGGGAGGGGGGAGGAAGAAGGAAATATGGAGAAAGGAGGAAGAAAGAAGGAACAGGGAAAGGCAGAAAGAAGGGAACAGTGAGAAAAAAAGGAAGGATGAGAAAGGAAGGCAAAGGAAGGAGTTTCTCATTTGAGGGCCGAGCCTGCTTCAGAGCCTAGGATACAACAGTCAGCAGTGAATGAACAGGATGTCATCATTTATAAGTCTCCTATTTTCCATTTCTCTAGTCTATACTTTGTCATTATCAGAAACACAAATATATCTCACATCAAACAACTAGAGTCCCTCCCAGCAGGAGATAATTTTCACTTTTTATGCGATTATTTGGGTGTTTTAAAATGGTACTATAGAAAGGTAACAGATTGATGTTGATTAGCATTCAGCACTAGCAGCCTACTTGATTTCAAATGGATCTTCGTTCATGCTCCACAGTTTGTTTTGTTACTTACTGCCCATTTTTATGAGACTCCTATAATAAATCTAAAATCTTTCACCAATTTCTAGTCACCTATTCTATTCAAAAACCTCCTGCAATGTTGGCAGGTGGTTTTTACTATTCCTAGAGAAGATCAAGACTATCAGGCATTAATTCCTCCATTTTCCTTTAATCTCTTATTCTCAAAAATCACCATCTTCTTATCTCAGAGGGAGAAGTGCTATCTTCCTTTCAGTCTCCCACTGACATCACAGTCATAATTCTACTGTTGCATGGGGTTTATTTGATTCTTAGAATCTAAATAAGATTGATTTATGGCCCAAATTTAGACTCTGATGAAGTTCAAAGTTTCTAGAAAGTTCAATGCATAAATTGAGATCCTGTTTCTGCGTGTGTTCCTATACTAACCCAGAAGTAAGATGAAGGGCCTATGAATTTTTTAAAAAATGAATTTAAAAAAAGGGGGAAATTTTATATGTAGCCTTTTCTGAAAAGGACAAATGTTATCTTTCTGACCAGTGAGAAACAATGTTCTGGAAATGCCTTTACTTACCTCACAAAAAGGAGAGGGAGGCTGGTTCCAGGCCTTTTGGTCTCTTTCTCTGTCTTGAATGTGGTTGTAGGTCTGCAGGAGCAGTCACTGTCATGTGACTAGAAGGAAGTGGATACGTTTTCATATTTCAGAGCAGCTTTCTACACCTTGTTTCTTGCAAAAAAAAAAAAAAAGAAAGAAAGAAAGAAACAAGGTAAAAGTGTATTGCTTGAAGTCACCTTTAAGTTTACTGGCATTTCCTACTGAAAACACTTAAAGCTGATACAAGATTCCAAAGTTCTAGTAATCATAAGTGATAAGAACTAAGTGTTTCAAAAAAGAAAAATATTAAGTCACATGTAAAACAGTCTTTCCATTTAAATCTTTATATTAGCCATTGGGAAATTTAAAAAAAACTACCCACATAGTTAAATATAAGATACATGTGTTCCTTGTTAGAATACTCTCCAACTGAAATCATGGCCAACCACAGGATGTAATTTTAATAAATAAAATATTGCTATTTTGGAATTTTGCTTTTATTGCTGGCTTCCTTTATTAAAAATCATTCATGATATTAAAATGTCAAAGTGATTTTTAAAATGGGAGGAAGATGATGCAAAGTTTTTTTTATTTTGCCCTAGTCCTTTAGTAATGATCACCTTTATGAAAGCATCCTGACATCACACATAATCCTTATGAGGCAGAGTCTACTATGCAAAATGATTATATCTTTGTTATTTATTATATCAATAGCCTTAGCATTAGGATTACAAATTGAAAATATGTTTCACATATCATACTTTGAGAAAACAAAAACAAAAACAACAACAACAAAAACACATAAAGGGCTACATAATATTCCAGTATCTCAGTTTTTATAAATCACTAGGATGACTTTAAAAAGTTAAAAAAGTCAAAAGGAAGTTTGTGATTTGAATCAGCTAGTGATTTGACAAATGGTTTGGGAGGGCATGACCCAGAAATATTATCTCAGAAAAGAAAAACACTCTCATTTCTCAGAGAATAATAAAAGAACACTTCTGTATAATGATTCTAATTATATTCGGAAGGTACAATCAGGAAGTAACATCAAGTGTTCCTGGATTAAAGTAAAAATAGGTTTAAATTAGAAACACAGTTATCACAATGCTTTGACACCAGCAAAATCATTACTTATAGCTCCTGAAACTGACAAGAGCAAATGTCAATCAAATAAATAGCCTGTATTTAGATAACCCAGGTAATAGTGCAGTTGGGAGTTTTGGAAAAGGAATTATTATTTCAATGCCAAGTCACGCTTACAGCTTTGAACAAGTAGCAAAACATGGGCATGTTTCTAAAATGGATTTCACAGCATCAGTGCAAAAGCCGGAGGGGATGGCTTAGTGTTTTAAGCCTCAGATTTGAAATACCTAGACTCCCTGCGAACTGCAGCATTAAATCCTCTGTGGAACCACAGCTTCAAATGCTATCAAGAGAGACTCAACTCTTCATCCTTTTGAGACAGATAGATTGAAAGCCATGAAGAAAAGGAGGGGCACCTGCAGCTGCCCACAACTACTCCCCCTCAACCTGCAACACACACACACACACACACACACACACACACACACGCACACACACACACAATGGCTGTATATGCAACATCTTTTAAGATTCCATTGGAGAATTTCTCCTTGAAAAGACTTAAGAATGCTGTGCACATGATTCCAGAAATCTCTCAGCTCTGTCATGTACCACCTTCATAAACATTTATACTAACGTTTAGACAAAGAGTGAAAACGTTTTGAACTCCAATTTAATGCAGTCAAAAATTTATGTGCTTACTTTAAAATGCATTCTAGATATACAGCAAACTCTTTGTGGGAATGTCTATATTCTGCATACATTGCTCCATCTAGACACCAGTTGATGGATATTTGATAAATGTCAATTAATGCAACAGTATATAGTTCAATTATTATTCTAATATTTTCTATTATTTCTTACCTCATTCATAAAACTTCATAAAATGCCAGGTGTGGCACATGCCTTTAATTCCAGCACTCAGGAGCCAGAGGTAGGAGAATATTTGTGAGCTCAAGGCAAGCCTGGTCTACATATCAATTTCCAGAATAGCTGAGGCTATGGGGAGACCCTGTCAAAAAAAAAAAAAAAAAAAAAAAAAAAAGAAAGAAACCCTTCATAAAATAAGAAAGCATTAAAATTGAAAGCCCTATTATTTAGCCCTATTTCAAAGAAGAGGGACTTGTGATCCAGGGTAAATAAATGAGCTAACCACAGCTGATAAATAGTTGTACTAAATTTTAAAATCCAAATTTCCAGGATCTCCTGAGTTATGGTTTCAAGTAAGTTTTCCTTAGTAACACAGGTATTTTACCAACTAAAACTGAGTAATGCATTCTACCCTTAAATATAGCTAGGTTCTTTCATTTATTTCTCTGTTATGTATAATTAATTACTTAAATGAATAAAATTTAGATGGATGTTAGAAAACTTGTGGGTTAATTTTAAAATTTACTACCTAGGGGGCTGGAGAGACAGCTCAGCAGTTGAGAGCACTGACTGCTCTTGCAGAGGACCCGGGTTCGATTCCCAGCACCCACATGGCGGCTATGAACCATCCTTAACTCCAGTTCCAGGGAAATTGGAAGCCCTTTTCTGACCTCCACGGCATGACGTGGGTGCACTCAGATACATGCAGGCAATACATTAATACATATAAAATAAAAATAATAAATAAAATATTTTAAAAAATAAAATAAAATAAAATAAAATTTACTACCTAGTTATAACTGATGTCCATTTAGAGATATCTTGAGAGCAAGCAACAGGAACCAGTTACATCGAGGCACAAAGAAAAATCAGGTCTAAATATTAAACTATCCTCCATGTAGCAGCTAAAAACAATAGTCATCCAGAAAGAATCCAAATATACAAACTAATTTAATGTCTGTAACAATTAGTTACAGGATTGCTCTGAGCTTAGAAAAAAATGAGCTCAATGAGTATTGTAAATGGCTTTCATCAAAGAAGGTAGGTTCTTTTGAGATTGTATATGATCTTAAATACAAAATCAAAGCAGAGAGTTGCCACATTGAGACTGTCTCCCAAATATTTCCATTTAATATAATTTAGCTATTTTTCTCCAACTAACAGATGAAGTGAACTTTTCTGAAAGGATTTTGATTTCAAGTAAGGAGAAAGAATTTTGGAGGTAAGAGTGGACTTAGCAGGAGGAGATATCAGCCCAGCAGACTGGGTGCTTCCTCCCAACCTAGTCTAGCTTCCCCCTTACGGTCCTCCACTCAGGTAAAGAGCAGTCCTTGACTATTCCACATAAAAGAATTTCAGGATAAGCCAACTTGAGCAAACATAGTGAGTTTTTTTTAAATATTCAGACTGAGTCAGTCAGGAAAAGGACAGTACACACTCCCAAATCATGGATGAAGGTTTCTCTCCATAGAGCTGTGCTTTCAGGCTTTTAAAATGCTGTAGATATGATTGTGGGGCTAACTTACATTCCTTAAAGGATGGAATTTGAAAAGTTTTAATCAAAACTCATTTTTTTTTTATTTAAAATTAAGTAAAAATACATGAGCTGATTTCTTTTTCTCATCTCAAAGAATTCCAACTTTCTTTTCTTCTTTCTCAGACAGGGTTTCAACTATTAAATTTCTTTTGAAATGAAATTGCGAGGTGGTTTCATGAGGTTACTATTTAGATTTAGGGATGAGAAAGAAATGTTAATACAGTAAAACACAAGGCTGCAAACATTCATGATTACTAAGTAATCATAGTTCAGGTGTTTTTAACATCCTTGTTTGAGCTGTCCTTAGGAAAACACACATTATTTCTCTAGGCAAAATAGCTTTCAGTTATGCTGTTTCTTGAGTCTCAACAGGAAAAGCAAGCTAGAATATGGAGTTGGGAGGAATCCCAACCTCTTCCCTTAAATTTTGGTCTTGCTATCATGCCTCAGTAAGAGTTTGGACTCTTTCAGCTGGAAGAAATACATTTTCTTTAACTGCATCTAATTATTTTTCCTAAAACAGAACAGTGGGAACTGAGAACAATTTTCCATATATTGTATTTTATAATTTTTGAAGGCATGACTAATTTCCTTGAACTCATAAATAAAAGCTCGGTTGTTAAGGAAAATTAATTCAGAAGACAACGTGAGTTTTCCTAGCTTTTTCATTCTGTTTCATCCGTCTTTCCCACCTCACCTAGCATGAGCTTTATGCTCATTACCCCCGTTCAAATAGTTTGGTCCTCCTTCAAAACCCTATAGAAGGATCATGTGTCGTTTCTTTTTAATTACACCTAACTTTTTAATAGCACTTCCCTGCCTTGGGATGAATCAGGTTATCTTAGGCTGTTTGAATTATAGATTCAGTTTCCTAGCGGTAAGAACCTTGAAGGTTTTGTGAGCTTCATAACTCCCATGTAGTTCATATTTTACCAGTCTGGATAGATTTATAGATGCTCTTTAAAATTATGTGTCTTCCTTCGGCTGTATGGACAAGCATTCCAGAGTCCCAACAGTCCATGCTCACACATCTGTACTGCAAGTGAATCTTCAAAAATGAGCAGCTGGTTCCATGCATGTAAGGCTCCCATTCCTCTTTTTATTCAAACATTTATTTAGTACTTAATGGTGCCAGGCAAGAAACTAAAATGCCTTCAGAAAAGAATGGGGTATACGTCTTGCCTGGAGGTGAGGAGCATACACTTCAGTGGGCTATGTAAAAGGTACATTTCTATTTGCCCACAGTGTCCTTATCTTCCAGCTCAGGGATTTGTAACAAAGGATGTCCTACAAAAAGCTGTAGTGAGGAAATGATGTAAAGTACGTGTAGAAAAGACCCAAACCGAACCTGGTCCAAAACAACTGCATTTCACCTATATTTATTAATCGTTTCACATTTTGAGGCATTCCCGAGTACATTTTTGGTCTGGCAAATTCTCCAGCTTTAATTTGTATTTTAGACTACAAAGGTGTAAAAGCCAAACAATCAGTGCTCACAATTATCTGAAGTTTCTAAGGTCATATTTTACCAGTCTGCAACTCGGGGTTGCAGAAGTTTATATTCATTTTCAAACAGAAAGGTTAATCCAGCTTTAGAAACGGGGTAAGCAGTAACTTTTAGTATTAACAAAACGTATTTGGATAGCTCCTAAGGACCAGACCACTCCACACCACTGAACTACTATAGAACCATGCACCAGATAAACAGCACTAGCACTCCACACCTCCCCAGAACTCGAGACACCCTGGGTCCCGACCCCTGGCGACCCCACCCTGTACTAATTCAGAGCGCTCTCAACTCCCGCGAGAGTTGACCTGGGGGGAACTGGCCGGGACTTTTCTCGCGCTGTTCGGCTGGGCGCCTATGAACCCGGGATCTTTTTCGCGCTGGCAGCATAGGCGCGCAGTTATGGCGCGGAAGTCGAATCTGCCTGAACTTTTCGTGCTGGTCCTCCTGGGCCCCGCCCTGGAGGTCGGCTCCAGCCGTCTGCCTCTGGTTCTCAACACTTGGCCTTTTAAGAATGCCACCGAAGCAGGTGCGGAGCGGCGGCCGGGGTGGGTGTCTGCGCAGCGGGAGCCCTTGCGGGGGACCTGCCCCGGCCTAGACGAAGTTAGAAAACCTTCCGCGATCTAAGCTTCCGGTCTCCTTCCTGCATCTCTGCGTATTTTGCCCTTGTCCTTTTCTCCATCCTTTCTCGCATTCTTGCAGTTTAAATCAGTTTGACAGGACTCGCGTCCTCGCTCCCAGCACCAATGTATGATCTCTGACCTCGAACATTCTAGACTTTCGGCCTTTACCATCCAGGGATGTCTACTCCGCTGTCTGTGGCGCCCAGCCTTTTTACATGGTGTTTTTTTGTCTGCCTTATCCCCTCCTATTTCTGGGCTCTCACGTCTGTGTCTGTCTCTCTAGTTCCCAGGATTCCAGGTTAGGGAACAATTGAGCATTTCCTGTTCACTTTTATATAACGTTGATGCCTGCTCGGCCTGCTGTCTTTGTCACTTAGAAGGAGAGGTTTTAAGCCTTGGTTACGCATAAAAATTATATGTGAAGCTTCTCAAAAACTTTTGTGCCTGAATCTTGCTTGTCTCCTAGATTTTTATTTAGCTTCTGGAACATAGACTTTTGTTTGTTTATTGTTGCTTTATTTTGGTAACGCAAACAAACATCTCCCTGGGTGATTTTAGTTTGCTGTTAGGGTGCGAACTCTAAAGTAGGTTGTGAACTATATACGAGCATAGAAAGTGGTCCTTGACCACCCTCATGCCCAATCTGATATAGGGCACTGCCTTCTACATGTTGAGAAGTCAAACTGAAAATCATACCCGCAATAATAATTAAATTAAAAGTCCAGAATCCTGTGCAGGGGTCAGTTCTGTGTATAAGTTGCCTGTGTTGAAAGTGGGAACTTCTGAAAGTCCACTTTCAACGAATTTAAAGCATTATCAGTAAAGCAACTATAGTATCAAGACCCATCCCACTCACTGCATGGATGTTCACAGAACACCCTGGTGCTGCAAATATGGCCACAGTGGCTAGATTTAAAACTGGGCAAGCTCAGCAAATAATATGTGGCCTTAAACAAATTGCTTCACCTCTAGCAGTTTCTCTTCTCTTTAAAATAAGCCTTGTAATTATACAGTATTAACCTCAAAAGTTCTATGAAGATTAAGTGAATCTAAATGAAGTCTACATTGTAATTTATTTGCTATTGTAATATTGTACTGGGACTTGTGATGTGTTACCTCCATGAAACTGTTAGTGCTGAATAGTACTCCAGTGAGTGGCACATGCCTATAATCCTAGCACTCAGGAAGCTGTGATAGGAAGATGCTTACTTTTAGACCAGCCTGGGTGATATATGAAGTTTCAAGTCAACCTAGGCTAGATAATGAGATCCTGTCTCATAACAACTATGAAGAAATTTTAAGGCTGTAATTGAAAACAGTTTCAGTTTTAACTGCCTTTGAGTTATTTGAATTATAGATCTTAAAGAAGAGGACACATTTCTTACATAGAAGAAATAGGTATTAGTATTTTAAAATTCAATTTCATCTGTGGCGAAAGTCTTTGATTTTTTTTTTTTTTTTTAAACAGGTTCTCCCTAGTACCAACCTCTGTGGAAGTCATTATGTGGCCCAGGCCAGCCTGGATCTCACAAAGATCAGTCTGCCTCTGCCTCCCCAGGGCAGGGATAAAAGACACACCACCATGGCTGGCCTGAGTTTTTCATAGTAGCTACTAACATAATTTCATCTTGTCAATCTGATTCCTTTGTAGCACTTTTGAACTATTTGATAAACTAAGTTGTTAAATTTTTAGCTGAACAGTATAAATGTGGAAAAATAGGTATCTCAAAATCTTGGCATGTTGTATTTGGCATTGAAAAATATATAACCGTAAATAAGCAGTGTTGGGATTTAACAGCATGGCGGACATTATTATCTGGAGGTTCTGTCCTGGACGCAGTTGAGAGTGGCTGTGCCATGTGTGAGGCAGAGCAGTGTGACGGCACTGTAGGCTTTGGCGGAAGTCCTGATGAACTTGGGGAAACCACACTGGATGCTATGATCATGGATGGGTAAGAATGATCTTCAAGACCTGTTTTCTCTGCACTTTGATGTCAGGTTCAGTTACATTCAGGATTGTAGTCTCTGCCAACAAGAAGGAAGAATGCCCCTCAGAACGTCTGCTTCTATAGTACTTGTCCTTTGCAAACACAACGTTTCCCCCTTAATTAAAATTAAAAAAATAAATCACCCTCATAGCAGAACTACTATAGGAGTCTTCATAGACTGGTGAGAATCCCAAGACACAAAATGTGCTTCTGACCCAATAGTCATTTACCTGCTGTCTACAAATGCTTTGGCTTCTTCGACCCAAAGCCTGGAGGCCTCTTTTAAAAACCATGTTTAAAATAAGATATGAGAAATGGAGATTTTTAGTGCTGTTAGGGTATACAGTAAATTGATTTTCTGTTCTTTAATACAGGTGTTTTTACATTTGTGTTAAGATGGAGATTATGTGTCAAAATATTACTGTTTAGAGAAATGTAATTTTCAATTCCTAAGAACCAATGAAAAATATCTTCATAAATCTTCCTGCATTTTTTTCTTACAGCACCACTATGGCTGTGGGAGCCGTAGGAGATCTTAGACGAATTAAAAATGCAATCGGTGTGGCACGGAAAGTACTGGAACATACAACACATACACTTTTAGTAGGAGAGTCAGGTATTTTTTAACTATTGAAATTTTTTCTACTCTTTTTGTGTATACTCATTGTAAAGAATAAAAAAAATAGAACTCAGTATGAACTAGGGATCAAAGCAGACCTAAGTTCAGATTCCAGCTGTTTCACTTCCTATGCATTTAACTGGGTAGGTAACACCTTCTAAAACTTCCTTTGTCTTGAAGATTGAATTTTAATTAATACTTTATCATCTAATAGATGAGGAATTGATGCCACTGAAACAGCATTCTTGTCAGATTTCTTCCTTTATTACATTTCTATAGACCAGAGACAAGAGGACTAGAAAGAGGTTGCTATGACCATATCAGTTTCTAAGCTGTATTCAAAAAAAAGATCACATAGTAGCATTTAATCAGAAATTATATTAATGGTATATTTATCTAGCAACTTTTTTAGGCTACCTTCAGTTTGCTTGAAATAGAATTTCAGGCCACCTGCAAATTGATGTTACTTATTCTTTGGACTCTGTCTCTTTGGTGTCTTTCATTCTAGTTAGAACAGTAGAATTCTCTATCACTGAAAGTTACATATTATGAGAGGCTGCTGCTTCTGTGCGGTAGAAAGAGGGAAACGGTGGAGGCCAGTAGCAAAGGAATTGTCATAACAAACAGTCCAAAGGTCTTAAGAAGATCAGTTTTAGGAATAACATACAGAAGTTGAAGATCCAGAAACTGATTCCCTTAAAACTGTTTATATCTGAAAACTCCTTTGAAAGCTTTGCATATCAGTCCCCCAGTGTCTTTCTGTATGCTACTTAAGAGACAGCTGATCTAGAATGCCTCTGGTACATATATTTTGCTTAGAAGACAACACTTGGTTACTTTACATTTTTCTTTCTAATCTCTAGCCACCAAGTTTGCTGAAAGTATGGGGTTTACCAATGAGGACTTATCTACCCGTAGCTCTCGAGCTATTCATTCAGATTGGCTTGCTCGGAAGTGCCAGCCAAATTACTGGAGAGTATGTATACATGTTCAATTTGTATAAGTAAATTACTTGAAAATGTCAAGTGATGCCTTTGGCCTTCTGTTTGGGTATTGTTGGGGGTGCAGGTTCGTATCCTGGCTACTTCTTAAACCAGTGATGGAAGTTGACTCTCTGGGAAGTTGATGGACTCTCTGCCATTCTTGACAGCTCCCCAACAGCCTCTCATGTACATTGAGGGTAACAAACTCCTAGTGTCTTGCAGCAGTTCACAAACTGAAGGTTTACTGTGGGTAGTGAAGCTGCCTCCATTAACACTGCTGTGCTTGTATTTCCTTAGAACAGAATCTAAACTATCATGTTGGCAAACAATCTAAAATATTTCTTAGATTTTATCTGTGTGAAGAATATCTAATAAGACATGAGGATTTATATAATTGTCTAATGTGCTACTAGAAAGATTGTTTTTCTATTAGTGGGACTTTTAGCATAAATCATTTTGATTTTGCTTATAAGTTCCTTTAATGGGATATCTTAGTGTGTCATCTGTTTCTTAAGTCCTAACTATGAGGGTGCCCTGAGATTCGCTCAAGGCAGAAATTCTTCATGGCACAGAAGAAGGCATAAAGCGTGACTCTGTGACTCCAACCCAAAATGGACTCAATCATACTTAAAACATGAAATTGCTGTGCAGGGTTTTTTTTTATTATTTGATTTTGGTTTGGTTTGGTTTTGTGTATGTATGTGTGTGTGTGTGTGTGTGTGTGTGTGTGTGTGTGTGTGTGTGTGTGTGTGTGTGTGTGTGTACTTGATTGTGTAGTTCTCAAGTTTGAACTTTTTAGTTGATGTGTGTCTCAGTGTCAAAGGTTAGACACCTCATGAACATAGACTAAAATAAAACATGGTTTAAAATGAGCTTTACTTGAAGGCTCAGAATCCTTCAGATGAGGAGTGTGTTCTAAAATGTAAAGGTCAGATTGTATACCTTTTCCTTTGAGGATTAATATTTAATAAAAAAAATACTTTGGCTTAGACACGTAAAGATGAAATTCAGGGGCCTGATCTATGTAATGTAGCTGTCTAATCTACATTATGTAATTTTAAGAATCATACATTTTCTCATAAGATCCAGGTAATATTTAATTCTGAGTTGCTCTTTCCGGTTTCTTACTAGTGATTAATGATTTTCATAATTATTTGTCAATTTATAAAGCATCCTATTATTTTTTATTTTTTTTACTGAAATTTGTGTATCTCATACACAACATTTTAATCATTTTTATGCTCCCCCATCAGTACTCTCCCATACCTCCCCCTACTGGATTTCATGTATTCAGTCCTTTATGTTAAGGCCTATCAAATCAAGTTAGTATCCCATGACAACCTTCACAGCAAGTTCATCCACTGAGGCTTAGTCAGCCTATCTAGAGTCACTCCCTTAAAGAAGATCAGCTCTTTCTTACCCAGTAGTAATCAGCTCCCCAATAGTTCTTTGGCTGAGATTGGGGCCTGGTGCCCATTTCCACAGTTCTATACTCAGTTTTTGTCTGCTTGTATTTGCATGGGATCTTTTGCATGCTGTAATTCACCTTTTTTAAGCAGAAACTTGAATCTTGTTACAGAATGTAGTACCAGATCCTACAAAACACTGTGGTCCCTACAAACCATCTGATGTCTTAGAGCCCAGTAATCTTACGTACAGAGAAACAGATGTTCATGGTCATGATACTATTGGTAATTCTCCTTTTTTGCGATTTTCTTGATTGCTTTAGTTAATGACCCTCTGTAGTTTATTTTAATTCCTGTAGCAGAAGTTAGCTTTCATTATTTTAGCTGTCAAGTAAGTTCCTCTTTTGGCTCTCTTTCTTTCTCCCTCCTTGTCTCTCTGTCTCTCTGTCTCTGTCTCTCTGTCTCTCTCTCTCTCTCTCTCTCTCTCTCTATCTATCTATCTATCTATATATATGTATATATATATGTAATTTATATATATAATGTATAATATATGTATATATATGTAATTTATATTTTCTGTTTAAATAAGTTTTTAAGGAATAATAAATTGTAGCCAGGCATGGTGGCATGCACCTTTAATCCCAGCACTCGCCAGCTCTGGCTACAGGGAGACCCTGTCTCAAAAAGACCAAAAAAATAAAAATTAAAAAAAAAAACATATAAATTCTTATGTATAACATGTAAAATATATATAATTTTGTCTTAGCACTTGTGTACAATTTGGTAAATTACTTATAAAACACACCAAATATCTAATGACTAATCATATGTACATTACCAAATCTCTATATTAGTCCTTTGCTTATTTTATGTTATTTGCTGTATAAAATGGCCTGAAATAATTTTTTCCAAGCTGTAACATTGACAGTATCTCTTAGTCTATAGGAAAGATTTTATTTGGAATTGCCTTTGAAAAAGTATTTAAAGGAACTAGCTGATTTGAAATGAGGATATGAGATCATCAGTCAAATGATGCTATGAAACCAAACCATTAAAATTTAGACGAATACCATTTTGATTGATATAATGTTCAATATTCTTTTTTTAATTTTTTAAAAATATTTTTATTTTATGTGTATGAGTGTATTGCTTGCATGTGTGTGAGTGCACCTGTGTTGTGCAATGCCTCGGAGGTCAGAAGAGGGCTTCGGATTCCCCTGGAACTGGAGTTAAGGACGATTCGTAACCACCATGTGGGAGCTGGGAATCGAACCCAGGTACTCTGCAAGAGCTGCCAGTGCTCTTAATCGCTGAGCCATCTCTACAGCCCCTGATAGTCAATATTCTTAATTTTTTCCTTTTCTTCTGCCTAAAACTAATAAGAGGACATCATTTGATTTCATTTTCTTTCTAAAATTTTACTTTGTAAAAAAGTTTTGTGTGTGTGTGAGTGTATTGCCTGCATGTATGTTAGCGCACCTGTGTCATTCAAGGTCCACGAAGGACAGAAAAGGGCATTGAATTCCCTCAAATTGGAGATACCAATGGTTGTTAAGCTCCATGTGGGTGCTGGAAACCTAACCCAGATCCTCTGTAAGAGCGGCGAGTGCTCTTAACCACTGAACCAACTCTCCAGCCCCATGATTGTTTTCTTAATCGATTAGGTATAACTGTATGAACAGTACAGTAAACTGGGCACTGACAAGCCACAGAAAGTTGTTTCTCACAGTTAATGGGGGCTGAGAAATCCAAGATGTAGGCACTGGCAAATTGAGTGCCCGTTGAGGCACCAGTCCCTGGCTCATAGGTGACGCCTCACTGTGTCCTCAGGTGGTAGAAGGAACTAGCTTGTTCTCTGGGGTCTCTTGTACTACTCTCATTCACTAAGGCTTTAACTTAATAACCTAATCATCTGCCAAAATCCCAAATCCCTCACTTTGTGGCTATAAATGTGATGAGACACAGTCACACCGTAGCAGTTATCAGCTATGAGTGATTGTGACTATAGATAAGTTCTAGGTACTTATATTTTCCTTTTTTTCACCTCTAGGCATGGTTGTAATCCATAAGATGGGACGTACTGCTGCTGGTACATCTACAAACGGTCTAAAATTCAAAATACATGGGTTAGTGTTTCCATAGAACAGATTTTTCAAATATATATGGAGTGTAAAGCAGTATGTACTGAGTGCTGTGGGGCTGCAAAATGAAAAACAAAACCTAGCCTCACAGGTAATAAACATGAAGGAAACGCATTACTGTCTGCTAATGGCCAACGATGCCGCAGCCAGTGCTTCAGCGTTTAGGGTGTTGGGGTGATCTGTTCCTGAGTAGTTAATGATGCCAGGAAAGCGCTGCTCAGATCTGAGACCTGAATACACAGGGCTGAAGGGGGAATGTACAGCCAGGAACACAAGCATGTAGCACATACTTCAGATTAGGGCTTCTGCTGACTGGAAGAGACATTGGGGTCTGAGTGTACAGGCAAGTGCGTGCCCAGCATATGCAGGAGATGTGGAAACTGTGGAACTTAAAGCTGCAAGGAAGCCAGATTTCAAGGGGTCTTAAGTCAGTGGAGTTCTAGATTTTAAGTAGAAGAAAGGCATTAAGCTTATTACAAGGAGAAACTTATACAAGATTGGCACCTTATACAGGAAGCAGGAATATGTTGTAGGTAAGAAAATCAACTTAGATTTGTACAGAACATGAGGGAAAAGGGGTAATAATAGAAGTCATTGTAAATCTGTTATCTTGTATGACTGATGAGACAAGTTATTTTGTGAATTTTTTAATTGGTAAGCAAAAATACGTTTTTATGGAGTGTAGCATGTGTGTTTATATAAACCCAAGTGAAATAGTTAAACCAAGCTGTTTAACTTAAACATTACTTCACATGCTTTGAAAATCTACACTCTTAGCAGGTTTTACATATACAGTATGCTATTAAGTGTGTCTTGATATAGAATACATTGCTGCCCTATTCCTGCTGTCTTAACTAAAATTTGTTTCCTTCAACCAACATCACCCCAACCACTCACTACCTAGCATCTGGAAACCACTATTTTAATCTGTTTCTATCAATTTTGTTTCTTTACATTGTAAATCTAATAACATATAATTAGCATAGGTCTGTGAAAACATAAGTTGAAAAACTAACAAAAATGTCTTCTCTTTCTGTTCCAATGAGGAGTTTACTTAAAACAGTAATCAATGGCTGTATAGAAATAGCCCGTTTTTGAAACAGTTGTAACATGATTTAGTCTATACATGGTTTCCTGTCTTAATGTCTACTGTTGTCTGTTCTTGAAGTCGTATAGGAGATTCACCAGTACCTGGAGCTGGGGCCTATGCTGATGATACTGCAGGGGCCGCTGCAGCCACTGGGGATGGTGATACATTGCTGCGCTTTCTACCAAGGTATTACTTCTTACTTTGTGAATTTTACAGTTCTGTAGGGAAGACACTTAATTCAGGACAGAAAATAATTTTTGTAGCATGTAGTCTTGAATTGGTATGCATAAGAGTCTTTAGAAACTGTATATACATTTTTTACCAGTTATTTACTGATCATTTACTTAGGTAATCACCCTGTGAAATAGAGTGTATCTCACTCTAATATACAGAGGAAAGTATTTATGACCTATTTAAGTAGTTCATGTAAGACTATGGTAAAGAAACTGATTGTTGAGACAAGAAGGAAGTATAGTCATCGTGTACAATTAAGTACTGAAACTAGATGTTCTGTACATAGGGAGTTATTTCTCCAATGATCGTGGCTCCTTTCCTCATTCAAATACAACCTCTATTCTTTGTCACTTATGGCAATTATTACTAAGTGACAGTTATTCAGCCAAAACCAAAAATAATGGTCTTTATCTGAATTTAATGGTGGACGAGTTGAATAGATGACATTGTAGCAAGGTTTTCTTGCCTTGATATACTGGCAGTGACAGGAATTGCTGACTGTGTTCGTTCTTAGGTAGTAATTGCCAAATGTGACAATATGGTGGTTTCAGACTTCAAACTTCAACTAGCCTAATGTGAAGTGAGTATTCTGTGGTACTAAGCTGTCACCTCTGTTTAAATTAGCTACCAAGCTGTGGAATATATGAGAGGAGGAGACGAGCCAAGCGTAGCTTGCCAAAAAGTGATATCAAGAATTCAGAAGTATTCTCCAAAATTCTTTGGGGCTGTTATATGTGCCAATGTGATAGGAAGTTATGGTAAGTTAGATTTGTATTTTGTATTTGTATGAATTTGCAAGTGGTTATAAAAAAATAAACTTTAAAATACCTCAGCGCATAATGAACTATAGTCTGTATAAAAAGGGACTATATAAAGTGGGCTCTGAGTAAATGTCAATTAATCATTTGTGTATACCTGTAAAGAATTTTAAAAATATATACTTAAAAGCCTCTTTTGGTTGACTGCTAACAGCTATCTTTTACTTGTGTCCTAAAAGAAGCTTAGCTTTGGCTTCAACACATGTTGATAGGCTAATTTAATCAAATGCTGTTACTAATTAGAAATGAATGGAGATAAATTAATCTCCTTATTTCTTTCCCATTCATTATTTAAATGTTTTGGTCTTTTAGATCTTGGTGACGCTAAAGAACAAAAAGCATTACTAGGCAGCAAACCAAGCAAGCTAGTGGAATTATTTTTGCACTGTTTGGGGCACGTCTTTTGCTTGTTGCTTCTCAGCCTGTCATTTTCAGAGCATCCACTGCTGATTCTCAGGTGAAATTTCAGATGGAAAAGATGTACAGCTCACTGATCACTATGACTTATTAAGTTAGACTGCTTATTATTGTTCTTTGATCTTTTACTTCCCACATTTCTGTATTTGTAAAACTTGTTTGAAGAATTCCTTATTCTTTTTCAAATACTAAGATACAAAAGACAACAAAAGTTGTATGCGAGAGGGAAGGCTTTCTACAAACAAGTCAGTTCAATTGATTCCCTCTTAGCAAATAAACCATAGAAGATTCAAAGTTGTAGTTAACAGGGTAGGAAGATACTAATTATATGATTGTACTTGAATTTAGAATTGATTGCTTCCTGATATTTAAAGTAATGACGGATGTAACCCCCCCCCCCACCAAGGTGAGTAAAAGAGCAGAAAAAAAAAAGGAAACAATGGTGTAGGTATAGGAAGGGCTTATGAATAAAAGAGAGAATGTTCTAGCAGCTAGGAAATTAAAATTTTTGATAATTTCCTCTAAGAAAGGGATTGGGAACAGTAAAATAGAGAAAAAAATTGCGAGTTGTCTGGTGTTCAAAGGTATAGATTATGTATAACTTCTTTTGGTTTTATCTTCTGATGACTATTAGCTGCTCAGCAGGACAACAGAATTTAGGTCTGTGTACATTATGTGGTTATAGACATGCAACAGGCAATGTCCAAGCAAATAGAAGCATCTGTATTGAATTTTGAACAGTTACTTTTTGTAAGCACTCAACTTTTTTTTTTTTTTTTTTTTTTGGCTCAAGGTGCTGCTTGTAATAAACTTCCAACATTTACCCAGTTTAGTTTCATGGTTTATAATTCTCTCAAAAATCAGTCAACTGAGGAAAAAGTAGACTGCATCTAATCCATTTGTCATCAGCATTTGTACTTGAAGAAGAAAGAAAGAAAGAAAGAAAGAAAGAAAGAAAGAAAGAAAGAAAGAAAGAAAGAAAGAGAAAGAAAGGAAGGAAAGAAAGAAGGCTGAGAAGGTGCTCACTGTCATTATGTGCTGCTCCTCATCCATTTCAAGTCCTTGTCTAAACATCATGGCCAAAATCCCATGCTGAGTGGCATTTTTGTATAAATTTTTATTTAAGCTCTTTTTAACACCAGAGAATGAATATTCATGTATATGTGATATATTTACTTAAGTTTTTAGTGATAATTAAATTTCTGATCAATGTTGTACAAGAAATTGAATTTATTATCACAATGCCATCCAAATAAATTATCTGTGTTTGAGTACTTAGTATACAAGCTTCCTAGACCCAGAGAATACGGTAATGCTATCTCAGCAAATTAGTCCTAACTAAATTTCAGAAAGTTACAGTGATATATCTCTTACCACTGATTGTCAGGTTTTACCTATTGTTCCCTAATAGCTTAAAGCAGGAAGAATACTATCAATATAGATGAGTTTTGTCTTGTGCCTTTTGAAAAGTATGTACAGTCATCTGATGAGCATATAGTTGGTTTTCTTTGGATTTCTCTTTGATGGATTGTTTAGCATGCAAAGGTTATTAATCCACAGAAATCTCTGATCTTTTGGCAACTAATAGTCAATATTGATCATTTCTTTAGAAAATAATTTGGGGAACTTGATTTGTACTGTAATTTTATTAATCCCTTGTGCAGATGCAGAGATTGCAATTAAAAAATGTCAATAAATGTGCTGTCTAGCTTAGTATTGTTTTCCTAGCATCCGTATCAACTATCCGTAACTGATAAGTACAAAAACAGCACAGCATCTTACTTCAAAATCATGATTGTTTTAATCAGTAGTCATTAATAGCATATATTATATTGATGTCAAACTTTAGTACTGTGCTCCTTTTTTTTTAAATAGCCCACCTTGGTGTTTTCAGTGTTCATTATGATATAAAGTAAATAGCTATAGAGTTGAGAATGATATAGGTCAATTTTTATTAGGCCATCCTGTCTATCAGAATTGTTTGGAAAGCCACTTAAAAGTTTTCCTGTACTCTGTCCTATTAACTCAGACTAAAATTGGCAACTATTAATGATATTTGAAAAGCTTGTAAGGAAACATCTCTACACCTCCACACTCACAGAACAGAAGAAGCCTTCCTTTTCAGGATTGATCTCAGAAAGTGCACTGACTGGCCTAAATGTGATACTGGACCTTGGAATATAAGGGAAAAAAGCCAAATTTAAACTTCCAATGTGTTTAAGATGACATTCCTATTACAAACTGTCTTCTGTTAATAAGTTAGGCAATCATTTACCACCAGAAAATGGAGATTGAAAGTGAAAGCATTCATGGGCAGGCATGTTTGTGTGCTGTCCAGTGCAGTAATGGCTCCCTGTGAGACACAAGTTAGGCAGGTTTGATCCTAATAAAAGATTGGGATTCCCTAATACCTTTCATGTGTTATACATACTTATGTTCAGGATGCTCCAGAATTGGTCTCTACTTTCCATTGGACTTCAAGTGGGAATATGAACAAGGTCATGCTGCTTGCTGTGCTGTGAGTAGTAAAATAACTTGTCACAGATGCAAGTACTGTATGCCTTCTGCCAGCTTCCAGGACACTGGCATTATGATTTGCTGGTATGATGGTTAATGTTGATTGTTAACTTCTTCTAATGAAAAGGAACCAGGAGAGCATGAAACACTCTGGGTGTGTCTATGAAGATATCTCTAGAGAGAATTAAGGGAGAAATTTAGGCAGCAGCATTTCATAGGCTAGGGGATCAGATGGAATCAAAAGAAGAAAAAAGAAAGCCCAGGTGTTGCCAGAATTCTCTCTGGGTCTCTTGCGCTATCAGACAAACCATGTAACACATCTTTATGTGCATTTATTATTATCATGGGTGAGGGGAGTGACTTACAAAGAAAAGAGCACCCAGTGCCTAGCTCTGCGCCACACAGCTCCATGCCTTGGCTCAGAGCCTGCCCTATCAGATTGTTCCCGTGGCACCGCGGCACGCCCATAGTCACCACTATCTTTCACCCAAGCTTCAGGGGCCAGCAGTCTTGCCCCAGGTCCATAAGTGCCAGGCCATTCTGTCCTTGAGTACAACCAGCTGTTGCTCATTCCCCACACCGCAGCACATTCCTGGTGGCTTGTGGCTCCCGACCCAATATGGCACCACAAGCCCCTCCTTTCCCAGCTAACTCCACAGTCAATTCTCAGCAGCAGGCCCCGCCCCTTACAGGAACCAGAGCCCCTGGGGAGCACACCAGATCTCAGGCCTGCTCTCTCTGCTTCTGGTCCAACATTCTTCCCAATAGAAATAATATTCCTAGATATCTGAAGAAGGTAGTCTGTCTCGTCTTGAGCCTAAAGTACTAGGTCCAGCCAGTACAGCCTAAGACCCTCAAACCAAGCCAAAATAAATAATTACACCCTATAAGTTGTTCCCTCAGGTGTTTTGGTCACAGATATAGATAGCTAACAGCTTATAACCAGACTCAGTGGGTTCCCATCTGGGTGAGCTAAGTGCAAAGCCACAGGACACCAGCCAAGAGATAAAATAGAGAAAATGTTTATTACCTGCAGGCAGAAGAGCACTTTGGTCCAGAAACTGAGTGCTTTAGAGTCCTTGTTTTGCAAAGAAAGCAGGAAACAGTTATCGGTAAATGAAAATGGATTTATTTAGAGTATGGCTAGACCAGGGGGAAGATGTCCTAATTTCTTCTCATTGTCCCTGAGGCCATCTTAGACTTGATAGAAAGCCATGAAAAAAGGTTAGAATCAATGTAAATTTAACGATGAGACAGCCCTTCTGTCCTTTTTTTGGGAAAAAGGAGACCTGGCCCCAGGTTTTATCCACTCTGTTAGGGAGACAGTTATTTTTCTGTTGTTCAAGTCTAGTTCTGGAAGTGCTGCATGATGGTACATGCCTGAAAAACCAGCTCCCAGGAAGTAGAGGCAAGAGGACTAGGAATTCAAAGCCAGCCTGGGCTTCATAACAAGTTTAAGGCCAGCATGGGCTATATAAACCCTATATCAAAGAGAAAAAAAAAAAAAGGTCCATGTCTTACAGATACTCTAGTTTTTGAAAGACAAGTGTCTCTGAGTTTTCTGCAGGATATAAGACCCCCAGCCACTCTTGTCCTTGGGTCCCTTTAATAATCATACAGTAGAAACTTTATGGTTTTTTTTGGAGGTCACTTTCAAGCTCTAAACCTCTTCATATCCGTTAAACTAATTTTGTAATGAGGGGGGAACAATGTTAGTCTGATAGCTAAAGACAAGGGCATTATCTAGAGTATCTGTCTTCCACTAGGACTTTGGCACAGTATGATTGCAAGTGCAAGGAAGAATTCCCAAAATACTACTCTCACTGAGCATAAAATATAGGGGTTTTACTTAGGGAACCTATACGTAAACATACAGGAAGGCACTTTGGGATTTCATATCATGTAATTCTATCCCAATTATAATTTTTAATTGGGTTGCAAGATAGTGGGTTTCTATATGGCTTCTTATGTGTCCTCCATTTTCTTTCCCACATTCCCCTACCACTCGCTGACTGCTTAAACCTTGCTGCACCCCAGTATTTTCTCTCTC
>NW_008349975.1:5455706-5461278 GCF_000622305.1 Nannospalax galili | reverse complement strand
GAAGAGAAGAAAGGCCTGTAGCAAGGTGTATAGTAGGACATAAGTGTCATATGTGACAAAAGAGGTGCTGAATTATTTTTTTTTTTTTTTTTTTTTTTTTTTGTAACCTATGCTCTTGTATTTGTCTTTCCCTTAAAGAATCCTTCCCCGTGGTCCCTTTCTAGTTTCCTGGCTTCCACATGTCTTCTGAGTTGTACACACAAAGGAAAAAATTCAAAGCTAAGAGCCACATGTGAGAGAAAAGATGTTTGTCTTTTTGGGCCTCAGTAACCTCAGTATGATTATTTCCAGTTCCATTTATTTAACCTGAAACTTTCATAACTTAGTTTTTCTTTATAGCTGAATAAAATTCCACTATGATGTGTGCCACATTTCCTTATCCATATAGGCTGCACATCTAGGCTGATTACATTTCCTTTTTATTGCAATTACAGCAGCAGTGAACATGGAAGTGCAAGTATCCCTGCAGTAAGATATTAAGTCCTTTGGGTATATGCCCAGAAGTGGTATAGCTGGGTCATATGGTAGTTCTGTTTCTAATTATTTTAGAAACCTCCAGACTGATTTCTGAAGTGGCTGCAGTAGTTTGCATCCCATCAACAGTACATGAAGATTCCCTTTGTACCACACCCATGCCAGCATTTGTTGTCATTTGTATACTTGATTATGGCCGTTCTGTCCAGGGTGAGAAGGAATCTGAAACTAGTTTTATTCTACATTTCCCTGATAACTAAGGATGGTGGAAAACTTTGAAGTGGTTCCTAACCATTTGTATTTCCTCTTTTGAAAACTTTCTGTTCAGGTTTCATAGCATACTTTTCAATTGGGTGGTTCGTTTTCTTGATGTTTAGGTTTCTTAGATCTTTGTATATTCTAAGTACTAATCCTCTGACTGGTGTAAAGCTGCCAGAGTTTTTCTCCTGTGCTGTGGTCTGCTTCTTCACTCGATTGGCAGTATCCTTTTCTGTACACAAACATTTCAGTTGATTATTAGTCCTATTTCCTGTGCTACCAGAATCTTATTCAAAATGTTCTTGCTTGTGCTTATAAGCTGAAGCCTATTCCCTACTTTAGGAGTAGGTGTTTTGAAGATTTTACTATACTGTTTCCCCTTCCTTTTCAGCTTGCCCACCTCTCATAACTGCTACAAGCTGGCAAGTAGGTTATAATAGTAGATGCTCCACAGTTTTGACACTGGCTATACATATCTGTAAGGGAGCCTGATGGTGTTAGTAATTGCTGTACTTTGAACTAACATGCTCTTGTTCTTTGTCTTTCTCACCCTGCCTTCTCTGTCCTTCTTTGTATCTCTGGATATGTGTGTACATATATGTGTTCATGTATATGTATATATATGCCTCATATTTATATTATGAATATATACCATATTTATAATTAATATTTATATATATTGAGGTAAAATATTGCAGAACTACAAATAAGTTAAAGAATCAATTATTATTTTATGAACTAAAATCCTAAATAATGGGTTAACCAAGACCAAGAAGGACAGTCTTCTGAAATTTCTTATAACTAATTCAATGAGTTTTCAATAATATTATGATAAATTTCCCCAAAGATCCCTTATTTAGGAAGCCCATTTAAGACAGTTAAATGCTAACAAAATAAAACATGCAGTAACTAATATAATTCAAGTTTTAACACATGGCACAAAATATAAAATACTAAATATTAGATATTTCACACAATAATATTTCCTCCCTTTCTGAGATATTTTTAGTAGAGCTTGATTTATTAAGATAATAACGATGTTAGAAATATACATCTGTACCATAAGCAAGAAACATCAAAAAGATTATTCCCAAGGTTGGAGAGATAGCTCAGTGGTTAAGAGCATTGACTGCTCTTGCAGGGGCCCCAGGATCAGTTCTCAGTACCCATCTGGCTGCTAATAACCATTCATAACTCCAGTTCCAGAGAATCTGATGCCCTCTTCTGGCTTCTGTGGGCATTGCACAACATGGTGCACTTACATACATGCAGGCAAAACACTCATCCATTTAAAATAAAAATAAATTCAAAATATGTCTAAAGTCTATTCCCAACATCAGTATTCAAATTATTGCTTTTATTTCAGAAGATAAATAATAGATATAATGTATTTTTAATTGATACAGTGTACTTACTTCTAGCGACTAATTATTGAACTTTTTAAAGTGCATTTACTTCTGATTTTCAGTGATTGAATATAAAGTACATAATGAAACTAATTTATTACCTCTAGTAGCATAAATTCATTTGAATAAAAGCTATTGGTGACATAAATGTATCTATTAATTTGATAGTAATTATGAAGATAAATTAAGATCTGTTTATTTCATTTTACTGGTGAATTTTTGGTTAAGATCCTGCGGCCTTTTAAAAGAAGCTCCTGCGTGAGCGTTCTTAATTTGTTTTCCTGCGCACTAAGCTGTTCATGTTAGTAGGTATATTGTCAACTGCTACCTTACACAATTACAAGATATGATAATGAAGCCCACAAAAATGTAAATTGTTTTTGGTTTCTAAGTGCCATAGTATAAATGTTTCCTTACACAACCCAGGGTCAGCCAGTAAAGAAATGTCATGTTTTAGTATTGGTAGAAAGCACATCCACTTGAAAGATGAAAAAAAAAAATTATCACATTCAATATGGATATAATGGAAGTTTAAGCTGCTGTGTTCGACCTACTTGCCTCTGAGTTAAAGAGAAGGAAGTTATTTATGGTTCTAATGCATGGGTAGTGCATTAAGAATTGGCCATTTGATTTAAACTTACGACCTTTCTGTGCAGTGCATTAGATGTGTTTGCTCATTTATTATCCTTAATTAAAATCTTATTTCTGTAATGTGAATGGTGACATATAATATTTATAAGAAAATCAGATCTTAGAGAAAACATAGGAAAACAAAGTTCCTTCTAATTGCTTATCATCTATCTATATTTCTTTCTGACTTGTGCAAAACCCTTGAGCACCATAAATGTCAAACTTTCTTTCCATTGCTAAATAAAACCAGTATTGTTTATCTTCTTTTCTTGTTCTGTTCATTGTAATTAAGGCTGATTTAAAGTAAAACCAAAGCTCAGAATAAAAGATATATCAGACAATCAAGCTCACTCAGTTTAATTCAATAAGGTTAAATCAGTGTTATATGTGGTGGTGATGTATACATTGCACATATCAGTGTTATATGTGGTGGTGATGTATACATTGCACATATCAGGAAATACTGAATTGGGGCTTATTTTTCCCTCTAAGAGAGAGTTTTAACATAACATAGTATATTATACACGTGCACAGGCACATGCACAGTCTCAGAAGAACTCCAAAACTTAATTACTTGAGTGCAAACCCTGGCTCTAGCAATGATTAGCTATGGGAACCTGAGCAATTAGTTTGATTCGTTTGTGGCTCAATTTTCTATATAATGGGGATGATGATAATACACCCACTGCTATAGTGTTAGTATTGATACCCCCACATCCAAAATTCATTTGGGGAACCTAGTACTCAAGGTGTTAGTGAGTTGGGGTCTCTGGGAAGTGATTAAATCTTGAGGGCTTTACCCACATAAGTGGAGTTAGTGCTGTTATAGAAGACACTCAGGCAAGCTCTCTTCCCTCTCTTCCACTGGGTGAAGACTCAGAAGGCACCATCTCTGAACACAGAAAGCCTTCCACAGATGTAAACTATTTTCCTTTTCAACATTTTAATACTGCTTAATACAATTAGTCAAGAAAAGGAAATAGTATAAAGATATGGAAGGAAGAAAAAAAATCTTACTTTCAAAGACATGAACAATATGTAAAAAAATCTGAAAGCATCAACAAAATAACTCCTAGATCCAGTAAAGTCTTATAACACAACAGTAATGTTCTAGTTTGTTTCTCCATTGCTGTGACAAAAATACTCTGACCAGTGCCCAACTTGGGGAGGAAAGGGTTTATTTATCTTACATCTCCCAGGTCACAGTTCATCAGGGAGCCCAAGGTAAGAACTCAGGGCAGGAACCTGGAAACTGGAGCTGGAGCACAGGCCGTGGAGGAATGCTGCTTAGTGGCCTGCTCCCCTGGCCAGCCTGCTTTCTTATGCAACATAGGCCCACCTGCCCAGGGGTGGCACCACCCACAGTGGCCTGGGCCCTCCCACATCACACAACAATCGAGAAGATGCCCCACAGACATGGCCACGGGCCTGTTCAATGGAGAGAGTTCTCCAATTGAGGTTCTCTCAACCCAGGTGTGTCAAGCTATCCAGCACAATTGACCCCTTGTCAACTGAACACACAAACACATCATTATTTTTTTTATTACAGTTACAGAGAGTCCATTATGGTGGGGAAGACATCGAAGGAGGTAGTTGGAACAGAACCCTGAAACTTATATTTTCAAGCACACAAAGGAGGCAGAGAGAGGAAAACTGGAAGTGGGACCAGGGTATGAACTCTCAAAGCCCTCCCCCAGTGACATACTTCCTCCAGCAAGACCAAACCTTCCAAACCTCCACAAATAGTACCACTAAGTGGAGAATGAGTTTTAAACACATGAGCCTATGGGGGACATTTCTCATTCAAACTACTACATTTTCTCTGCTGCCCAAAAGTTCATGGTCATATCAGAATACAAAAGGCATTTAGTCCAACTTTGAAAGTCCCCATGGTCTTTAACAGACTCAACATTGCTTAAAGTTCAACTTCAGGGGCTGGAAAGATGGCTCAGTGGTTAAGAGCACTAACTGCTCTTGCAGAGGACCAAGGTTTGGTTCCCAACACCCAAATGGCAGTTAACAACTTTCTGTAACTCCAGTTCCAGGGGAATTCAACACTGTCTTCCAACCTCCTCAAACATTGTACAACATGGGTGCACTTGCACACATGCAGGCAATACACTCATACACATAAGCTATGAGAGAACACTTGCATGAGCCAATTTTCTGCTTTTTTCTCCTTTTATCCCCAACAGGCCCCCAGCCTATAGCATGATGCTATCCATATTCAAGGTAGCTCTTCCCCAGCTAATCCTCTTGTAATGAAATGCATTGTGTTCACATCTTGATGATTTCAAAGTCAAAGCAAGTATAGCCAATAAATAAAAGAGTGAAAAAATATTTGCTACTAATAGCAGGTTATGAGGACTTGAGTTATTTCCAAAAGTAGTCTCCCTTGATCAGAATGATGGCAAATTTTATTCAGGTTTCTCTGAACAGACTCATAGAGGAACGCACATTACGGGGAGGAGCTTTAGGCAGGATGCTCAATTAAGAAATGAGAATCCTCAAGGCCAAGAAAGAAATACAGTAGACCCAGTCTGGCATGCTTATTTCAAGGTCCTGGAACACATGTTTGAAAGGTTCAGTTGGTTGACAAAAGCACTTTTGGGTAAGCTCCGCTTGGGTCATCAAATTTTAGCTGCAAAAGGAGTTTGTCTATAAAGGTGCCTACCTCACTTAGTCTCAAACTCTCAGAAATGTCCTCACAGAGATATTCTTAGATGTGCTTTACTAATCTCCTGAGCACTTCTCGATCCAATCAGTTTGACACTAGCCATGAGAGCTACTCAGAATGACTTTTT
>NW_008349975.1:5433101-5455511 GCF_000622305.1 Nannospalax galili | reverse complement strand
CTGCGTCTGCCTCCCAAGTGCTAGGATTAAAGGCGTGTGCTACCACGCCTGGCAAAAAAAAATTAATTTTTAAAAATGTCATTCTGAGCCAGGCATGGTGGTGCACACCTGTAGTCCCAGCACTTGGGAGGCAGAGGCAGACAGATCTCTGTGAGTTCAAGGCCAGCCTGGTCTACATAGTGAGTTCCAGGACAGCTGGGGCTACAAGGTGTCTGAAAAAGACCAAAAAAAAAAATTAACTTTTTTATGTGTATGAGTGTTTTGCCAGCATATATGAAGCGCACAAGTGCATGCAGTGCCCATGGAAGCCAGAAGAGGGCGTCAGATCCCCTGGAACTGGAGCTATGGATGGCTGCTAACTGATTTGTCGGTGCTGGGAACAGAACCCAGGTCCTCTGCAAGAGCATTCAGTGCTCTCAATTGCTGAACTATCTCTCCAGCCCCATTAAAATGACATTTTAAACAATGCTATAATTAGTTACAAACCTAACAAAAATAAAAACAAATATATAAGAGGAAAACTGATGGGGGAGATAAAAGAAGATGTAATTAATGGCAAAACTCTCTATGTTCATAAACTCAATGCCAACAGGACATCTCTTCCCAACTTACTCTGCAGATTCAATGCAATCTTATTCAAATTTCCAGAAAGTTATTGCATACATATTAGCAAGCTAATTCTAAAATCAATATTGAGTAGCAAAAGATTAAAAATAGCTAACTGAATACTAAATAAATCAAAGCCAGTGGGGTTGCAGAGATGGCTCAGGGTTAAGAGCATTGAATGCTCTGGCAGAAGCCTCAGGTTCAAATTCCAGCACCTACATTGTGGCTAACAACCATCCTTATCTCCTGTTCCAGTGGTTCTGATCCCCCCCTTCTGGCCTGTGTGGGCACTACACAACATGGGTGAACTTACACACATGCAAACATAAGACTCATAGACATAAAACAATTTTTTTTTAAAGGCAGAGAGCAGGCACTGCCAATAAAACCTCAGTAATCAAAATGGAAACTAAAGCTGTTTACTTAGAGCCAGACCCACTTATTACAGTCAATTGATCTTTGACCAAGGATAAAAGACAGTACAAACCAAGAAAATAAATTAGGTATGCAGGAAACAAAATCAAGATACAGGACTTCCATACTTCACAAAAATTTCTCAAAATTGATCATATGGTTAAATGTTAAATTCAAACTGTGAAGTATATAACATGAGGGGCTAGAGGACCTTAGGCTTGGCAGTGAATCTTGTATACAAAACTAATAACAAGATCGATAAAATATTGATTCTCTGTGAAAGACACTATCAAGAGAATGAGAAGAGAATCAACAAATCAGAAGGAAAAAAATTACAAGACATTTCTTATAAAGGACTGTTTTCCAATATGTTGAAAACTAAAAATCAAACACAGAAAATAATAGTAGTTGAAAATGAGTGAATACCTAAATGTACAAATGATAAGTTAGCATGTGGAAGTGGAAAGATGCTTCACATTATGCAACATCAAAGGAATTCAAACTAAAATAATAATGGAATACTGCTGTATACTGGCAATGCCAAATATAGGACAAAAAGAAACTCATTCATTGTTAGGAGAAGGCAGGATAATATAGACAAATGGGAGACAATTTGGCTGTGTTTTACAAAACTAAACATGGTCTTCCTATATGATCCAGCAGTCACATTCCATGATTTTTCCCACAGTTTGACCCACATACTTTTGTCTTCACAGGCATATTTAAAGCTTCTCTATGCATAACTGTCACAACTTGGAAACAACTGAGATGTCGTCCAGTAGATGAAGACATAAATAAGCTGTGCTACTTCCAGACAAGGAACTGTTATTCAGTGCCTAAGAGTATTCAAAATATCAGAATACATGAACATATCTTAAATACACATTATTAAGTGAAAGATGATCTAAGAGTTGCATACTTTATAATGACATCCTTGGAAATGAGATGATGGAGGCAGATCAGTGGTTTCCCAGAGTTATTGGAAGGAGAGATAACTACACACAACACAGATGGCTGTTACTATTGAGAAACTGTTTTACTGCATGATACAACACCTATAGATACATGTCATCTGTTTGTCAAAACCTATAGGATACACAGCCCAAAGAGTGAGGCCTCGTGTGAACTATGGATTTTAGTTGAAGATGAAGTCACTGTAGGTTCCTGGACTGGCATTTTGCTGTGGGATGTTGATGGTTGGGAAGGCCAAGGACAGGGCAGTAGAGGTATATGGGAACTCCTTATACGTTCTGCCAACTTTGTTGTGAACCTTAAAAAAAGTCTCTAAAAACATAGCCCTTTGAAAAGAAAAAAAAAATGTATTTCTAACTTTATTGAAAACCTGGTAGATCAGTCACCATTATAAAACTACATGTCGTATAGTGACAATCCTCAGGAGTTGTGTATGGACTGCCATTTTGGGATAGTTACGAGCTTAAGTTTGTCAGCAACCTGCCAAGCTTCCTTTATACGTTTACATTTCGTGCCTGGCTGAGGTGTTTGAGTTCATGACCCCTGTTGTGGGGGAACGTTAATGGCTTCATTCCTTTACTCACTGTGCATCCGTCTTTGAGATGCAATACTTGAGTTACAATATAGAGAGCACTGACTGGAAGTTGGAACACAGGGGTTCTCCATAGTGTGACTCCAGAATTCCAGATAGAAAAGAGGAAGGGCAATTTGATTCCAAAGGGGACCCAGGGAATTCTTTTTAAAATTTGTTTCTATATGCATATGTGTGTGCACACACGTTAAGTGTGAATAACTGTGGGTGCCGGAAGGGGGTGTTGGATCCCTTGGAGGTAGAATTAAAGGAGTTTGAGAGCCTCCAGATGTGGTTGCTGGCATCTGAACTCCAGTTTTCTGATAGAGCAGTAAATGCTTTTAATTGCCAAACCATCCCTCCAGCCCCTTGGGAGTTCTTGTACCTAAGTTTTCATAGAAGCCCATGCAGTTTTACTCTTGTTTGCCTGCAAAACCTCCTTTTAACATTGATACTGATTCAACATCAACTCAGCCACTCTTTGTTCCTCAAATTAGGGTTCTTTTCTCTGAATCTTATGTTTCCACAACTCAATAAAAAAATGTGAAGATTAGCCAGGCATGGTGGCGCACGCCTTTAATCCCAGCACTCAGGAGGCAGAAGCAAGCAGATCTCTGTGAGGGCAGCCTGGTCTATGTAGTTCCAGAACAGCTGGGGCTACAGGGAGACCCTGACTCAAAAAGACAAAAAAAAAAAAAAAAGCGAAGATTATAAGTACATACTCAAAACCCCCAAACTCAAATCCTCCTTATCACCCAGGAACTTATTAAAGATACAGGATTTCAAGAACCTCTCCAAACCTACTGGATGATAATCTTCATTTTTCCAAGCTTTCCAAGGTAACTTCCATGCCCATGAAAACTTGAGCAGTTCTGACCTAGTGCAAGTTCTCTGCCTGGTAAGTTAGCTTGTGAATTAGGAAGAACATAGCACTGGAATTCGACAGACCTGATCTGGAATACATTTTCTGCTGTCACATTGCCTATGAGCCATTTGAGAATTATATGACTTCTCTGTTTTTCACATCTGTCAAAGTAAAGATATTAATGCATGCTTTATAAGACTATTGTGGTGTGTATAAGTAATTAACTACCCCCCTACAGTGTCTGCTATGCAGTAGAAATTGAATAGATTTTAATTCCACTTCATTTCTTTCTGTCTCTTGTTGGATCAATAGTCTATAATTCCATGACTTTTATTCCTTGCCACAAATCTTGTATACTATTGCCAGTACCCCCTAATTTAAGAAGAAAATATGGAGGCTGGAGAGATGGCTCAGCAGCGAAGAGCACTGGATGCTCTTGCAAAGGACATGGGTTCGGTTCCCAGCATCCATATGTTGGCTAACAATTATCTGTAACTACAGTTCCAGAGAATCTGATGCCCTCTCTGTCCTCCATGATCAATACATGACACAGGTGCACTTATATATATGCAGGTAATACACTCATATACATAAAATAAAAATAAATAATTTTAATTTTTTGGGGGGGGTCTTGTGGAGACAGGGTCTCCCTATAGCCCAGCTGACCTGGAACTTGCTATGTAGACCAGGCTGACCTCGAACTCACAGAGATCTGCCTGCCTCTGCCTCCTGAGTACTGGAATTAAAGGCGTGCGCCACCATTTTAATATTTTTAAAAATTAGGAAAATAAAATATTAATTTTTTTGGTTTATTACTTTTATATTTTCTGTATTCATGTGTTTCCTGCCTGTAGGTAAGTGCACCTGTGTCATACAATGCCCAGGGAGGACAGAAGAGGTTGTCGGATCCCTTGGAACTGGAGTTACATACAGTTGTTTGTTGCCATGTGGGTGCTAGGATTCGAACCTGGGTCTTCTGCAAGTACAGCAGTGTTCTTAACTGCTGATCCCTCTCTCTAGCCCCAAAATATTAAATCTTTTTAAAATTTTTTTTTAATTTTATGTGTATGAATATTTTGTTTGCATGTATGTAAATGTACCACATTTGTGCAATGTCCACAGAGGCCAGAAGGTTGTGTCAGATTCCCTGGAATTGGAGTTATGGACAGTTGTTAGCTGCTTTGTGAGTAATGGGAACCAAACTTGGGTCCTCTGCAAGAGCAGCTGTGCTCTTAACTGCTGAGCCATCTCTCCATCCCACAAAATACTAAATCTTAACAGAAGTAGCATCACAGTCTTAAAATTAGTAGTTATTGAGTAGCAGTATATAGAGTTAATCCAGGCTTTGAAGAAAAATATCACTCAGAAACAAATAGACTGTTTTCCCTACTAGTATCAAATTCAAAGGCAAAGAAACTAACATTTTATTTTTTTATTACATTTAGTTATTTGTTTATTGTCTACGTATGTGTTTGTGTGTATGTGTGTGGACCACGTGCACCATAATGTATATTTTGAAGTTAAAGGCCAACATGCAGGAGTCGGTTCTCTTCTTCTACCATGTGGGCTCCAGGGATCTAACTCAGGTCATCAGGGCAGGTGGCAACCACTGAAACCATCTCACTATCCTACGTCTTAATTTTGAAATTATCAAAATGATATTGTTGCTTGAGGGCAAGATTTGAGTATCACAGGAGTGTTATCTCAAAACAGGGCAACCATTGATCCAATTGCCTACCAGGTGTTGGAGACTTTCGAAGTAAATCCTGAAAAAAAAAATAAGCTTATTCTTAAGCGTTATTATGGGACAGAAAAATCTCTTAAGATACCATTTTAATGTTGCTCCATTGCATTTGAGATGACAGTTTTCTTTTACTGAAGGTTCTTATTCACACATTGCTCATTCATCTTTACAAGGTTCACTTTGAATTCACTACACTATGACTTTTCTGCAAACCTTTTGTGAACAAGGTCCCAGGTGGGTCCTCCTTAATTGATTGATAATTATGACCAGAGAACAAACTCTAGACACATGACACATGGAGCTGTAGAGGTGGCTCAGAGGTTAAGAGCAATGTCTGCTCTTGCAGAGGACCTAAGTTTGGTTCTCAGCAGCCACATGGCAGCTAAGGATCATCCCTAACTCCAGTTTCAGGGAATCTGACACTCTTTTCAGACCTCCTTGAGCACTGCATGACATGGGTGCACTTACCTGCAGGCAAACTCTCATGCGAATTTAAATTTAAAATGTAAAGACCCCAAAGAAGTGTAGCCCGTTTCTTCGCTAAAAGTCAAAATGTCCTTGGGCCTGTTAGCAACATACTCTGTTCCAAAGGCCAAAAATGTCAAAAGCATTTGGGAGCTTGTATCTAATCCTTAAAATATTTTAGGGTTACCTCTTCAGAGGGGGGAATATTGGAGGGGAGGGAGTGGGCATGGATTTGATCAAAATGCCTTATATGCCTGGCGCAGAATAAAATCACAATGAGAGAACCCACGAGAGCATGCATTTCTCTACCAGACTGACCTAGCCCATTTGGTACGTTGTTAAAAAAAAAAAAAAAAAAAAAAAAACCTTATATAAGTGTATGAAATTCTCAATAAACTTTTTGTAAAACTTAAAAAAAAAATTTTTTTTTAAATCCTCATGGCATGGCACTAAACTTTTCCAGGGATAAGATGTCTAGACGTAAATAAAAACAAACCATGTTTTCATGCCAATAAATACTATTTGAACTTTAAAAAAGGAGAGCTTTCAAGTGCTCCATTAACATTCATATTCTAGAACAATTCTGTTTTACAAAACTGAATTATTCAGGTTATGAGTCTGACAAAACTGGTTGAAATTAAAAAGGGATTGGAGAACTCTCCTAATAAAATATTCTTATAGTCATTCTTTCAAGATACAGACTAACAGAAGATATCACATTCAAGAGCCTCCTAAGAGTTTCCCTCTGTCAACTTGCAAATCAAAGAATGTTATTATTCAGTGTGAAACTATAAACACACACACTTGTCATATGGACCCCTCTCTTGAGACCATTGTCTAACTCAGAAAATTCATACCTGAGTTTACATCGGTTTCATTCAAAATCTCCTTTTGCCTCATTTTCATTCCTATCTCACGCTCACAAATAAATTCCCAATCCTTTCCCAATATTCATATCACAATAAGAATACTTCTTTAGATTTTATTATGTACATCCTTAAGTGGTTACAGTAGCTAATGTGACTATACATTGTTAAAAGGCATTTCTAAAACTTACATCAAACAATTGATATTATAGGTCATATGTGTGTGTTTAGGTCCACAAATATTTAGGAAATTTTACTTTGCATTATTAGGGTTTGTGGCTTATAAAAATCATTTTGAAGTAACACTGACATTCCAAATCAACAATATACTCAAAATAAATGCAGGAGCAATATTCTGAATGATATGTTGAAAGCAGAAAAATAAGCTGATTCTAGCATTATTATAAGTTGAATACTATTAGATATACTTCTGGCCAATGTATTCAAATGAGGCATTACAAAATCTCTGCAACATGTTTATAAATTTTCTGCAGTTTGGGGCTTATCATTCTATTTTCCTTCCCCATCTCATTGGATATAATAGCCCCCTGCTGCTGAAGTTATATGCAAAAATTTTGCCAGCTTTAAGCATTTGTTTTAGATTGACATACTTGATCATCAGAATCAAATTAATGATGTCACTTCTAAATGATATGTGTGGTCATCTTATTTTGTTTTTAGATCTTATTTGAAGTTACATCAGTTTTCTTTGATTTTAGAACAACCATTCTGTCATTTGTACAGCTGGGGGCATTCAGTAATCCCAGCACACCTGAATTTAAATTTTCTTCAAATCTGCTTCTAGTTAGGCAACTCCGGGTCAGCACTTAATAGAGAGGTTTCCCTGCCATTTGTGCTGCATGAAGTCTCTACCTGGCACTGTGACCACAGCCAGGAACTCCAAATGCAGGTGCCTTCCTCTTCCTTTGAGACTCTGATCTGCTTTAGGAAAACGGCTCAAAGGGTCAGGGAGAGTTAAAAGAACTTGTGCAGGGGACAATTTTTTATATCTCTTTTACCTGGAGATTTTTCATAAGCCAGCTCAGAACTTCTCTGCTTGGTATGCAATACAAAAATAACTGGGTAAGTCTCCATAAATTGAATTGAACTGACCATGGATTTGAAGTTACTGCCTTTCCCACCGAGTTAAAGCCAAATACAGTTGCCTCCCTAGGCCAGGCTTTGATCAGTAGCATGGTACTTTCCTCTTCCTGACTTAAATACATCCAGTCTCGAGCACTGGTTTTATTTAATGTTCTTGTTCACTTCACTGGAAATGCTTTAACTCTGGCACCTGCTGACTGTGAAAGTGATTAGGATTTCATGGGACCAGAGCATTTCATTTCTAGTAAGCCACACCACGGCCCATAAATTAATATAGGATTATGCCTCAGCATTTACTCTGCAGGCTTGTTTTGAGGTGAAAAGAAAAGGCAATTGAAGGATGAAGAAAAAAGGAGGAAATGATGAGATGAAAAGTGAACAGTTTTACAAAACCTGACAGTGTGTATTAGCATAAGCACTTTCTTATGAAGAAACTAAGGAACTTCTACTGCTGTACTGTTGTACTTGTTAATGCTGATAAGCAGCTCTCTTTTCTCTCAAAACCATACTCATCTTACATATGGAAAATATCTTAGCCTTTGTCAAACTGTGTGTAACCTTAAGTGGCTCTGAAAACCAGTTCAGCAATTGGAGTCTCAGTACCAGCTGAGCTCAGCCTTTTAGACATTCTCACTAGGATGTCAGAAATATGAATAAAGCCATCCCAGATCCTCCAGGTCAGTGCTGCCAAGCCAACTACTAGCAAGTGACCTCTGTCAATGTCAAGAAAAGCAGGAGATTCATACCAATATGCTCTGCCTTATTTCTTATGCTTCCAAATAAAGATACTATTTGGCAAATGATGGACCATGGGTCAAATGTACCCACTGCCTGGTTTTGCATAGGCTATAAGCTAAGAATAGATCCTACAAAATAGGAAGATTGAAAATAAAAATAGTCTCCATTGGCCAGGTTGTATTAGTTCTACAAAGGCAGAGTGAAATAGTTACAAGGGTGATATAACTTTACAGAATGTTTGTCGACTACTGTTTTAAGCCACAAGTTTTAGGTTGTTATACAATGAATAAGCAGCAATAATGGAAATCAAAAGGCAGCTCTGAATCTTCAGATGGAATGCATAAGAATGCATTCAAAATAGTAGTTGATTCCTTAGAGTTAAGATTCAAGATAAAGCCGGGTGTGATGGTGCCTTTAATCTCAGAGCTCTAGAGGCAGAGGCAGGCAGATCCCTGCGAGTTCAAGGCCAGCCTGATCTATATAATGAGTGCCAGGCTAGCTGGGGCTACAGGGAGACCCTGTCGGCTCTTCGGTTACTTTCAGGCACTAGCAATTTTATTTTCATGAACATTACAAATGTATTCTAGCCAGGCGCAGTGGTGCACGCCTTTAATCCCAGCACTTGGGAGGCAGAGGCAGGTGGATCTCTGTGAGTTCGAGGCTGCCTGGTCTCCATGGTGAATCCAGGACCACTGGGGCTACAGGGAGACCAAAAAAAAAAAAAAAAAAAAAAAAAAAAAAAAAAAAGGATTCAAGATAAAGCAACTGTTGAACACACTTAACTCTGAACTTCCAGTGAAGATTAGGATTAATGTAATATTTCTAGACAGACCAGGCACTGTATTAGGCAATATAAACAGATAACGATTCTATTATTTGGAGTTGGTATTCAAATAGAGAAGGTAGACAATAATAAATTACTTCTGCAACACAAATCTGTGATACATGCTCTAATAACCTTACCAGGACAATCTGGCCAGGCCTTTAAGGCATCGAAGATTTTCATGAAGATATGACATTGAGGCAAAGATTCTTGTGCTCCAGGAATTAGGCAGAATGAGCCTACTCTTTGGGAATACAGTCTGTTAGAGTAACTAAAAGATTAGTGTGGCTGGAGATGAGAAAAATGCACAGTAAAGCCACAGATTTCAGACTTGTGTATATTGTGATATTGTCATTTAAATTTTATCCTGAGCTACTGACGTATTTTAAGAAGTAGCCTGAGGAAAAGGGTGGGCCTTGGCTTCAACATAATCATGTTCACATTTTGAAAACTCATTTTGTAATATGGAAAAAAATAATTGGTGTAAAGGAGGACTTCCTTATATACATAGGATGGAAAATGAAAAGTGTTGCTGAAATATAATTTAAAACAGATTCTTCCCCCAACCTAGCAATCAACTCCACAAAAGTAGAAGGGAAAGGAAAGTGCTAATTGAACAAGCATTGAACTAGAATGTGACACATCATCAGTAGTCTGCTAAAAAATTAGGCCACAGAAAGAATCCTCACCCTTTTACATAGCCAAGCTGATGGAACCCACTGCATAGATGTTCTCAAAAAAAAAGTCAGTTAAAGGTCTCTACAGCACTGTTTATCATACATAATTCTTTCTAACTTTACCTGGTACTTAGGATGTTAACCTTGTTTGGCTGTGCAATTGGTTCCATCTATTATATTGGCACCAAACTTATTATATTTTATGATTGGAAGTAATTTTGGAAAGAGATGCATACAACCTATGGAAGTTGAGCTCCTACCCTAACACAGAAACTGGGAGACGACTTTGAGATCTCCCCTGACATTTCAAAACAATGTCTCTTCACTGGTAAAGAAAAACATTACTAGATCTTAAAGCTGACAAAGTTCTGTCTAACATTCAAAATAGTTTTTGTATATTTTTCGAAGAGAGGAGAAAATACAAGTTTTCTAAAGTAAATGTGCTGAAGAAAGGGGTGGAGGCTCCATTTCAACAAACCTGTTTTCCTATTTACAATTCTTTTGTCCTTACAGGTCACCAAAGAGAAAAAGCACACCTAAAGACGGATGGAATATCGAAGAATGACTTTCCATTGAATTTAGGGACACAAAATCACATGACTTTAATGAGGACACATTTCCAGGACACTTTTCTCAGAGCAGAAACCAGACCCATCGACATGCTCTTCTCACCCTGCCTTCCAGTCTCCTGCAACTGTTTCCTACTGACATCATGCAGCTGAAGATAAAGATGAAGGTGCAAGTTTCCTGTGGCACACAGTTGAATGGAGCCCAGCTTCTTAAATAATAGGTTATGATGCCACATAGTGATGAATGTGGGGGTTGCAAATATTTGGCAGTAATAAAAGACAACTAAAAGTTAATCCAAAATTAACTATGTTTCTGCCAGGGCTTGTCCATGTTCCATCATGTGACATCACTACAGCCTTGGATCTGAATACAGGTGTGTAGTTTGCAATGTACATGGCTTGGTACCAAGCAGCACCAATGAATATTGTCAGATATACCTGGGCTTAGATGCAAGATTCATATGCTGTGAATTGGAGTGTTTTTACTGTACGTGCAAAAGTCTCTGCTTTTATAGAAACACTGTAATTATGGAAAACAAAGACTCTTAATATTTTTCTGCTGTTATCTTTAAGCATGCAAATATCAAATTAGTTTCAAAGCTTTGGATCATTTTGTTTAGGGATGTTTGATCTGTTTGAGTTCCTGACTTGAGGTTTACAAATCATTAAATGAATTTTGGCTCAGGATTAGAACAGAATTTCCAATAATTTCTGAAATGGCCCTAAATGTGTTTCTGCTGTTTCGTACTATGTCTGTAGACAAAGCAGTATTGTCCCATCCAGAATCAGAAAATCAAACTATTGACCAAATCTGACAAACACTGAAGATGCCCTGCCAACATTAAAGTCTATATTTTAAAATGAACAAACACATCTATCTTATTAGAATGCAAATCTGCTTTCATCTTTAATATGTGGTAAAATCATTTTAAGATAAATTCCTTTATGATTTATTATCGATAAACATTTCCCCTGTATGCCTGTTTTATGTACCTACATGCCCAAGGCTGCAGAAATAAAGCGGTCATGAGTAGGAAAAGTATAAGAAGCTGTGGAGTACAGAAAATAGTCTTTTTAATGTCTTCAGTCTTAGAATTCACATTGTCTCCTTTATATTCATGTAGAGCAGGCATCATCAAAGCATAAAACCAAGAGAATACAACAGACCTAGAAGGCATCCATGGTGACTCTCCTGGTTTTGGTTTTGCTCCTTTCTATACTTCTCAGATTTCTCTTCTCTTCTTTTCATTTTTCTTTATTTTTATTTTTTTATTTGTATGAGATTTGCCTGCATGTGTGTTAAGTGTACCTGTTTCATGCAGTGTGTATAGAGGCCAGAAAAGGGCATTGGATCCCCTAGAACTGGAGTTCCTGACAGTTGTTAGCTGCCAATTGCCAACTGGGTGCTGGGAACTGAACCCAGATCTTCTGCAAGAGTAATCAGTGCTTTTAACTGTTGAGCTGTCTCTCCAGCTCTTAAAAAAATATTTTTAACAAATATTTTTATTTTCTTTGAAAATTTCATACAATGTGTTTTGACCACTTTCACCCTCATCTCCTCCTCTTAATTCCACCAAGATCCACTCTCACCTCTCTACTTCCCCCCAACATTATGTACCCTTTTTTTTTCAAAAGAAACATTTCATTCCAGCTTTAACATACTCAATTTCCAGAGCAAAGATACATCTCTTTCAAAAGTGGCTATACAATTTTTAGGTTCACAGTTGAATTAATACAGTTATACAATATTGAACTGAGTATAAACACTGTAAGACATAAAATTGAATAAGTTTTAACCTTTAAAAAAAGATCTCCATTTCAATTTAAAATATACTGTTTCTTACAGAAAAACTCATTGTTTTTGCTAAGAACACTTACAAGTTGGTGCATGCATCACTAATCTGTATGTGTCTGATTATTACTAGTCATGGTCGGTTGCACTTGGATCCTTGGCACCTGTCTATGGATATAAAGTCATCGGGTAGATTTCAATGGTCATGTTTATCACTTCTACTACTTAACATGACATTTTAGAAATACTTAATAACCCATGGACTCCAATTTAGTTTGTACTGTCCATATACTTCTGGGTATGGAGAGGAGAGAGAGAGAAAGAGAGCAAAAGAGAGCAAGAGAGAGGCCTGGAAGTCATCACTTCCTAGCTAAGATCTGAGGCCATAGGACTAGATGAAAAAATGGAGGACGTGTGCAAAGTGAAAACCTAGAAAAAGGCTTTGAAGAAGAAAGACAATGGAGATGGTTCCAGAAGCCACCTAATTATTTATTTTCTTTGTGTGTGTGTGTGTGTGTGTGTGTGTGTGTGTGTGTGTGTGTGTATGTGTTTTTTTTCCCTGTAGCCCCAGCTGTCCTGGAACTCACTATGTAGACCAAGGTGGTCTCGAACTCACAAAGATCCACCTGCCTCTGCCTCCCAAGTGCTGGGAGTGTTGTTGTGGCTGTTCCCTAATCTAGTCTCACGATTCCATTGTAAACCTTACTGTGTCTAAAGTGTGATAACATTTAGGTTTTAGCACCAACGTGAAATGTGTCTTGATATGGTCCTTGACAGTACTCAGTCTCCACAAGCCCTTGCTCCTTACTCTTTATCTGATCGCATCTCTTCTTTGCCTGGACAACTACTCTCCACCTCCCATCTTCTATTTTTTTCCTTTCTTTTTTTTTCTTTTTGGGACAGGGTCAGCTGACCTGGAACTCACTGTGTAGACCAGGCTGACCTTGAACTCATAGAGATCTGTCATAGAGTACTGGGACTTTATTTGCTCATTTATTTTGTGGCACTGGGGATCAAATCCAAGGCCTTCAACATGTGTGCTACTCAAGTGCTCTACCACCAAGATATACCCTTGCCCCTACCTTCTACTTTAAACTTCATTAACTTCTTACAAGGTGCACTTCATCTTGATTGCCATTCCTAAGTATTCTTTAGCAGAATATGTTATGCCCCCTCCATCATAAAATTTGTCCCATTATTATTGTTGTTATTATTATAATCTATAATTGTCTTTCCTAGATACAAAAACAGAGAACGATTTTGGGTCATTGTCTCCCCAGTTACAACTGCAACGTTTTAATCTTAGTATGAAATCAAGAGGTATGTGAAAAGGAAGGAAGGAGAAAAGGGAGGGAGGGAGGGACGGAGGGATGGAGGGACGGAGGGAGGGAGGGACGGATCAGGACTGAAACTGATCATAAGCAAAACTTGTTTTTCAGTCTTTTTTATTGATTTTTTGTGTATTTCATACAGAACATCTCAAACAATCTTAATCATCTTTATACCCCTGTCCCCACTGGCACCCTCCCATAGCCCTCCCTTCACCCCACTGGAGCCCATATACTCTTTTTTTAATTAATATGTTTTGATTCAATTTTTTGTGTATTTCATACAGAACAGCTCAAAACCTCTCAATCATCTTTATACCCCTGTCCCCACTGGCACCCTCCCACAGCACCCCCTACTGGAGCCCATATACTCAGTCATCCCTATCAGGCCCACTGGGTTGTCAATGTCCCCAGCTGTTCCCCAGTGCAAGTATGTCCACTAAGTCTAGTCAGCCACTCAAAAGTACCTTGGTTTTAGGAAGATCAGCTCTTCTTCATCCAGCAGCAATCAGTTGCCAACATTCCTTCAGATAAGATTGAGCTCATTTTCCTAGTTCTATGCTGGTTTATTATCTTCCTGAGTTTTCATGGGACTTGTGTATGCTGACACCATTGCCATAGAATAATATGAGCAGGTTCCCAGGAGCTTGTAGACTCCATTTCCATATGGTCACTGGTCCTCTTCCCTGGCTTTTACAACCTTTCTGCCCCGTCATCCATGATGGTCCCTGAGCCTTGGGTAAGAGAAGTTTAATAAAGGGATCCTGTCCAAAGACCAGAATTCAGCAGACTTGATCTCTACACTTTGGCTATTTGTGACCTTGTGTGTTCCTGACCCTCCGCTGCATGAGGGCACTTCATTATTGAAATCTGAGATTCCTTAGTGTCCTCTTCATTATCCTTGTTCTATGTTCCATGAGCCTTAGGTGTAGAGGTTGCATTGTAGATGTGTCACTTAGGCCTGGCTAATGCATAGACAATTTCCATGTGTGACTAGTTGCGGTACTTGGTGCAAAATGAGCTTACTTGATGAGTGGTGATTGGGATATTTGTCTGTAAATATGAGGGTACATATTTTGCACATAGTAAGAAATCACATTAGTCTAACGATGTGACAGTCTTGGGGTTTCCTCTAAGATCTATGGCCATTCCAGCCATGTGTATTAGGTTATGTTTACATTCCCACACTTGAGTTTCCTCCCTTTGAGTGGGTATTTAGCCAAATTAGGTAGCTGTTTATTGTGCCCAAGATAAAAGTGCCACTACTGTACACAATGTATGCTGTGCTGGCCACTAGTGTGGTTATTTGGTCTTGTTGGATCATCCATTGGTGTTTTCCCTTGGCACCATCATAATGCTCTCCAAAGCTATGAGAACTAGCCTAAAGGAGAAGTGGTTGCAGGTCAGTTGAAGCTCTATTGCTCCAAATTCTGTGTCCAAAGTATGTTCTGTCTTCAGAAGTTGGGTCTTATCTTCAAGTTCTAGGAGGCCATCAAAGGCTGTGGTAATAGCCTGAGTAAATTTTACAAGACTCTTGGACCACCCTGGCCAACAACTCCAAGGAATGTATCTCCTGTCTGGCACTGTTTCTTGTTATGTAGCCTCCAGCTACACACATGGACTCATGTAGAAATAATGTATGTATAATTTGTCAGGTTGTTGGACTAATATGAATCCCTCGGGACTTTTAAAGCTAGCTAAACTAGCTGGACTTTTATCCCTTCTCTTTCTCTCTCTCTCTCTCTCTCTCTAACCCTTCTGCCATGGTTTCCTCATTTAAAGTGCTTCCATTTTCCCCATTTCTCCCTTGATAATACCCTTCACCTCTTTCGAGCACCTGCTTTCCCTTTATCCCCAACTTTCCTTGTATAACCTTCCCTGCCCCTCCCATTTGAATAATCCCATTTTTACCTGCTTTCCCTTTATCCCCAACTTTCCTTGTATAACCTTCCCTACCCCTCCCATTTGAATAATCCCATTTTTACCCATATCTTCCTTAGTAACACCTGTTTCCTACTGTTCTCTCTCAGGTTCTTTGTTTTCCTTTACTTCCCTGACTTATTTTCATTATCCTGATTCCTATTGTCATGTCTGGATACATACTCACTTATAAGGATTTGGTGCTAGGATACACATATGAGTAAGAACATACATCGTTTGTTTTTCTGAGTCTGTGTTCACTTAGTATAACAATTTCTAGTTCCATCCATTTACCTGAAAATTTCATTTTTTCATCTTTCTTTACTACTAAATAGAACTCCATTGTGTAAATGAACCACATTTTCATTATCCACTTATCAGTTGAGGGACACTTAGGTTGCTTCTGTCTCTTAGCTATTGTGAAAAAAGCAGCAACAAACATCAGTGTACAAGTGTCTCTGCAATACAATGAGTCCTTTGGGTATATGCCAAGGAGTGGTATAACTGGGTCAAATGGTAGATTCATTTTTGATGTTTTAAGGGTTCTCCACACTGCTTTCCATAGGGGTTGAACAAGTTTGTAATTCCTCCAGCAGTGGATGAGCATTCATTAAGTAACAGAGTACTCAAATACTATACCCAAGGTCCTGGGTTTGAGTCCCACCACTGCACTGCTTTTTATCTGAAAGTAATTGTATAAAAGACAAATCATGGAAGTATATTCATTATGTTTTTATTTTTAAGACTATTACATTAAAATTTTATTTATGGTACAATCAATATATCCTTTGTTCTCAATTACTGCAGTGACCTTAACAGTAATGTACAAAAGCAAGAGTCTACAAACTTAATAAAAAGTTAAACAATACACTGAGAAATAGGAAGATATTCCACATTCATGAATTAGGAGACATTTTCAAGTCATGAAGGCTACTCCAAACAATCTATAACTTCAGTGTAAAATTCCTAACAATATTTTATAGAAATAGAAAAATAATTACCTTATAGAGAGTTACAAAATTGTAAATAGCTAGACCACCCTTAAGAGAAAGAAGCTAGACATCACATTTACTGATTCTGAATATGCTGTAAAGCTATAATAATTAAGAAAGCTTGAAACAAAATTACCCTGAACAAACCAATGTCAAAGACATTGAAGTAGTATTTTTTATATTTTTACTAAATATTTAATTACAAAAATGAGCTAACAATAAAGTAGCAAATACTTCAATGCTGCATTATTCCTTGATGTCGACTGAGACAGGTTCATTGAGTCATGGATTGCTTAGGCTTAGACTTTCTCCTGATCGTGTGCGCCCAAAGGAGAAGAAAGGCCTGACAGGGAAACTGAAGGAGCCAGCGGGGTATCTCCATATGAGGGAATTCTTGGCTACATTCAAGAAACTCACACTTCCATCATCACAATCAAGAAACACACCAACCCGGCCTACTGGTATCTCTACATAATGAAGAAATGATGGTGAAGTGGTCAGGAGGCTGCAATCATCACCCTCCTTCACAAATAGAAGAAGAAACACATCCTCTAAACCAGTTAGTGGGCCAAATTTCCTTAGCCAAGAATCTTTGCACACCCCTACAGCCCAGTCCCAGGACTCATTTACACCCAGCTCCCAGTAATATGTCCCGGAGGTGAAGCTCTGGGCTCCCCAGCTAGCATAATAACAGGATCCATCAAAATTCACAGATGTGTCCTGAGGTGGTTGTCGAAAGTAGAATCTTCTCACATCAGTAAATAGGCCCTTCTTGGCATGGATCATGATTACATTTTCAAAGGTAACCCCTGCTCGGAAGTGGTTGGCTCTGTTGATCAGTCCAGTGATGGGCTGGGCACTAAGTGCCGGTTTCACCAGCTGGGGAATGCACAGCTGTGCTGACTCACCTCTTGTCAATATCTCTCCGGAATCCTGCAGCAGCTCCAGGTGTGTTCCTTGGCACATGGCCATCAGTTCCTTATGTACGCCTCTGAGTTGATTCCCCTTTTGAACCATCATGTCTTCGCTTTTCTTTAGATTCTTTAAAATGCGTTTACCTTCGTTTTTCAGGCTCTTTACATGTTGCTTTTCTTCCTCATCGAGGACTGGGTGCATTTTCCTGTACTCACTTTTGACCATCTTTTCCCGTACAGTCACGTAGCCCATCCACGAGGCAATTATTCTGTTCACTTCATTTAGATTCCTCTGATTTTCTTGGACCTTGTCCCATATGTTTCTCATTTGCTTTAGAAGTTTCTTCCTCTGCTCCTCAACAGCTGCTTCAATGGGACGGTGTCTGTGACCTTCATGCTCCTCAGAGTTGGAGCAGGACTGGCAGAGCAGGATCCTGTCCTCTTGACAGAAGATCCTCTTTGTCTCCTTGTGGGCTACACACAGGTTCTCCTCAGAGCTCAGGTACTTCTGCAGTCTGGCTTCTCTGGCAATGGACAGCAGCTTCTTCAGAAGAACGTTGGCTCTGAGGTCCTTCGGGTTGGACCGTTCCTTGCACACAGGACAATGGGCAGGAGGTTGAATGTCTTCCCAGGAACTGTAGAGACAGTGCCGACAGAAGCTGTGTCCGCAGCTTATGGTGACTGGGTCTGTAAGGTACTTCATGCAGATGAAGCAGCTGAGTTTTTTATGGAAGGCTTGTGAGACCTCTGACTCCATTTTTTCTGATGAAGGTTTGTGTCTCTGGCCTCACCAACTTTTTCTGGGGAAGTAATAATACTAGTTGTCCACCAAGATAAGTTCCTCGAGGTGTGGGTTCAGCAATCTTCTGAACCAGAAAGCTTGGAAACACCCTCTGGTCTGGAGAAGAGTCAACCTGGAACCTGTCCTTTTATAGCATCTGAAGACCACACCCGTTTCCTCCATTGATTGAATTATCTAAGGTTTCCAGTAGGTGGGATCTGTCCAGACTCAGGATCAGCTGGATGTGGCAGCTCACACCTTTAATCTCTTAATCCTATCAATTGGGAAGCAGGGGGATTTTGAGTTAAAGTCCAGCCTGAGTTACACAATGAGACCTTGTCTCAGAAAACAAGACTCACTGATTTTACAACAATTTTACTATATCTAAATGTTTTTGGGTGTGCTCTTTTTTTTTTTTTTGCTTTTAATAATGTTAAAAAGATGTCACCGATCTATGATTTTAGCAACTCTTAACATTTATATAATGTTTTGTAATAAGGGAAGATATTTTATTTCTTTTTCATTGAACTTTTTGTGTATTTCATACAAAACAGCTCAGTCTTAATAATCTTTATACCCCTATCCCTACTGGCACCCTCCTTCAGCACCCCCCCACCCCCCGCCGAGACCATATACTGATCATCTCTGTTCAGGACCACCAGGTTGTCAGTGTCCCCAGCCATTCCCCAGTGAAGTCCATCCACTAAGTCTAATCAGCCTATTTAGAGTCCCTTGTTTTAGGAAGATCAGCTCTTCTTCATCTAGCACCAATCAGTTGCCAACATTCCTTCAGGTAAGACTGAGGTCTGCTGTTTATTTTCTCGGTTCTGTACTGGGTTATTGTCTGCCTGAGTTTGCATCAGACTTGGTTTTTTGTCTTTTTGAGACAGGGTCTCCCCTTCCAGTTGGGCTGGAATGCACTAGGTAGATCAGGCTGGCTTTAATCTCACAAAGATCCACCTGCCTCTGTCTCCAGAGTGCTGGGATTAAAGGTGTGCACCACCACACCTTAAGGGAAATTTTCTAAATCACTGGATTCTGTACTAGTTAAGAGTTGGCAAGAATGGTTCAAAGTTTAAATGGCAAAGGAATATGAGCAGGTCTTACGGTACATGTAGGCAAATACGTCTTGCTTGCCTGAGCTTGAAGTTAGAGATAGTGTTCAGCACATTAAAATTTTCATGAGACAAATACATTTATTAATGAGAAAATTACCTTATATAAGACCATGGGTATATGATTAGGTGGTTCGATGTGACAACCTGTGAATTAACATGCCTTGGATGTTTTCCACAGTGTGATAATAGGGGGCCATCTTGACAGTAGGCAGGATTCAGCCTATGAATAAAGGACTTTTACATATCCATATAAAAATCTCCTTTCTACATTTCTCTTTCTTACTGCTATAGTACAAAAGTAGAAAATAAAATTTTAGAAAATTTAACTTTCTTTTTTAAGCTTTTATGCTTTTATGGATCAGATTTAATTATATTTCCTCTTGCTTAGCCAGGTGTTACATAGGATAGTAAGGAAAACTGAGGGACATTTCTATGCCACCTGGCATCTGGCCACCAGTCTCAGTCCCCCTTCACTGCAGTTTTCTGCTACCTTGCTTGCCTCCTTTCAGAAAGAAATTTCTCCATAAAACAGCTGCTAGCACAGTAGAGATTTAAATATTTTCTCTCCCATTAGAGATCTTCCAACTTTTAGAACAGCATGTCAACATGTTAGTCAGGTATGTTAATTCAATAAACAACTCTTCCTGTAAAGAGAATGATAGTTTCCTCTGAACCAAATTCGAATGGCAATGACTGAAGAATATAGACTGAGGTCACTCTAAATGACCCACTCTAAATGTTCCACTGTGGAAGAGGTTACGTAAACTTTATAGGACAAAAGAAAATCATAAATAATGCATTTATCAAACACACTGGTGGAGAAAAGCAGGTTAATAGTTTACAGAACAGTGGGGAACTCTCTTACGTAGGTTTTAAGTGTTATCATAGCATTTTGGCTTTAGGGCTGGTGGTCGTTAGCAGTCTGCTATGTAATATGCCACCAAACATTTACCTAAAGAAGATGTGGCACAGGCCTGTAGCAAATGGCAATTGATTCAATTAATTCTGATATTTTTTGACTATCTGTGGTACTCTATCTTTCCATAATCATGATGTTCTAATCAGCCTGTTTGAAGAATCTCTAACACAGATGTGGCTTCTTCAGAGAACTTTAGTTTCTGAAGTGTTCCTTAGCCAAATCAACCTAGCAAGAGAAAGAGGAAGAGAAAAGGGAGGAAGGAAGGAAGGGAGGAAAGCAGTTCAAGAAAGAGGGATAAAAGCAGAAAGGAAGGGAAGAGAGAAGGGGGGAAGGGAGGAAGATGGGAAATTGTGGAAATTGTTTTTTTGAAAAGTAACAGTTTGAAGCACTGCTTCTTGACATCACCTAAATAAGAAAAAATCATTTATCAAGTTAGATTTTTTTTCCCTCCACCTAGGGTAATTTCTATAAACAGTATGTCTGTTTACACCTAATATATTGGAGTCTTTGCTTCAGGGTACAAGAAAGATGAAGTTATTGTTAACATCATTTTGCTTCCTGTTAACTTGCACATAGGAGATATTATTTTTCTGCAAGTATTCCAAGAAATTTTTTGTCTTTCCTTTTACTTAAAATTACTTTCCTGTAACTCCTTCTCTGTTAAAACAAAGTACTAGTTTTCCACTTTAAACTTTTTACAGTGTATTGTCTCTCTTACTTGGAATTTGAGGCAAAGAGCTTTCTCTCTGTGTCTCTTTATCTCTGTCTGTCTCTCTCTGTTTAGAATTTCCATTCTACTTAGTTATGAAAGCACATTAAGCCACTGAATATCAGACATGGAAGATTCTTGCAGCTTTGAGAATAGATTTGCCATTTTTTGTTTGGGTTGCTGACTCAGGAAATTGACAGTCTACAGTTGTGCTTTTAAAAGTATTTGCTGTGACTTCATTTTTTCCCCCTCTGACAGTTGAAGCAGAAAGGTGGATTAGCTTTCTTGATTCCAATTATCTTCCCTGTAGTATATTGCTGATACGCTCCTGTGTCAGATAAGTTATATGAAGAAAAAGAAAATGTCACCTGGCAAATGTGACAGCGTTTGAGGGAAAGTGTGAAAGGTATTTCTTGTCATTGATAACTCTCCAGGAGCTTTTTTAAAGGCAAGCATTCTTTTGAAATATTTGAATTAGATTATGTTTTTTTTTCTGCTAAAGTTATTGAAAGATTACCATGCAAATGTCAAGTTTTGTTTTTAGAAAATATATAAATTGAGAAATTCAGAAGAATGTTCGAATTGACTTCATTCCATGCTTGAGAGTGACATGGAACGTGTTCACAGACATGAAACCTGTTCTTTTTGTTTATATGTTTCTCAAATTTTCAGATGCTAGGCCTTGTCTCAGAAAGAGGAGGCTGTCATTGCTGCAGGAGGGAGAGATTTAAGGCAATGGTAGAATAATAATCTGGTGAAAGTTTGATGTCTGTGCTATTATGCTTGATTTTCTGCTTCTAGACGCTAAAAGTCCATACCTTTGTACTCATTTATAGCCTTTTTATTAAATAGAACTGCTTGGGATTTGTAACAGCTTATTCAGCTGAATTTAGTGCTCTTCAATTTCATGTTTATTTAATGATCATTCACTATTATTATTAAATGTTCAACTTTCCTATTTCCTTGTTAAACAATCTATATCTTTTTACCACTCAAAGTTTGTTATAATTAAAATGCTATCTCCCTGTTATTATTATTGTTTAAGAATTTTATATACACATTGGCAATTGACAGTGATCCCTATTTTTGAGGCAAGAATCCCTAAAAACTTTGTGGATAAGTAGAGAAGCAGCTCACAGAGGTGGAATTTAAAAGGAAATTCAACCCTTTGTGTGAATTAGGTAGAAAGTGACAGCTGAGTGTTAGGTTTGAGTTTTTTTACATCACCATATCTTTCTGTGATGTTGCAGTATAATTGGAAAAGAAAACTATAAAAAAATATTTCATCATTCAAGGTTGGGCTGTCTTAATTTTTTTCCACAATAGAAACTAAAGTCATTGTTTCTGAAATCTCACAGGGGATTCATATCTTTCCTAAGAAGACTGAAGAGTGCTTGTTAAGGTTTTCAGTCAAAAAAAATTAATAAATCAGTACTATATCCTTTTTTTCCCTCTATTGGCGGAAGAATTCTTGTAAATTTAAATAACATTATATTCTAAGTCTCATTGAGTTGATTACCAGT
>NW_008349975.1:5422461-5430848 GCF_000622305.1 Nannospalax galili | reverse complement strand
CAAAACAGTAAACAGTGAGAGACCTTGTCTCTATAGAATAAGGGTAGAGTGATACAGGATGGCACTCAATGTCCTCCTCCTCCAGCTTCCGCATGAGAATACACACACTTATGTGTATGTAGTACATACACATACCAAACACGTACATACACATATACACCCAAATATATATATATATATATACCATGCATACATACACACACTATACACATACACATCACACACAAAAAAATAGAAAAAACAATTATATCTGTTCTCAATATTTACTGACATTTTTCTTGTCATTATTTCTCAAATATTTTCAGTCTGACAATCCATAAAACCTTTGCATTGTGTTAGGTGTTATGCAATAGATAATCCACAGTTGATTTGATATGTGTAGACTATGTTCAAATATTGCACCATTCAAATAAGGAACATGAACATTATAGAGTTTGTTAGTCAATCCTTCTGTGGATATCAAGGGCAATTCAATATGTTCTGATTGTGATATCAACAAGCATCACTCACAAGCTGCCTGAGGCCATGTGAATTGGTGAGAGGGAGGTGAAAGAATCATGCTCTGAGAACTGGGTGAACTGCTGAAACATTTGAGAGTTATCAAGCGTGCTTAACTTGTACTCAGGGGGACCATTCCAAACCTAAAATAACGAGAAGCAGCGGCATGAGAATGTGGAAACCACAGTAGCTGTGAGAGGAAGGATGTAAAGCCCTCAGAATTTTATCTGTGAATTCTGTGTTTTGAGAAAACACACTTGGCCAGCATACTGTAGGAACGGTTGACAACTACCAAGAAACATGAATGTTCAGCATCTGGCTGCAAAACAATGGCTCCATTCTTTCTTTGACATTATTGATTTTTTTCCCCCACATCTTAGACACTGTTCTAGGCTTTCAAACAGCTATGAAGAAGCAAACAAGATTCCTGCTTTAGCAAATATTGTGTTCACCACAAATAAACAGTAGGGTCATTTCAGACTGACTAGCAGTGTAAGAATGCAGATTGAGATGGGTGTTCAGGGAGATTCTCTGAGCTGGGAACTTTGAAATGAAACTTGAACATTGCGGTGGCACCATACACAGAAAACATGAGAAATATCTGATCTTTGCAGTGATTAAGTACTATAGATATCCATAGTCATCACAACCATCTCTGTAAGATTTCAAAATGACATACCACTAAAGCATTTCTTAGAGTTCTGGTAATTTCCATGCAAATCCTACATTAAACACTACATAGTGCATCCACTATGAATTCCTTAAAATTTTTATGAATGCCATCTAGTCACCTTTATATTCAAGTGTACTTCTTTGTTAAGGTAATCACCTTCCTGTTTGGTCATACAGTCTGAATTATTTTCTTCCCAAATACTTAGAAGGGGTATTAACTTGGCAAAAAAATATTTTCAACTATGCAAAAATTTTTCTTCAGCCAAAGCATATACCAAATGTTTCTCTTGGCAGGGATAAATATATTTTCTTGTCAGAGATTCAAAAATAACTGTGTTACATGGTATTAGCTTTCAGAGAGCAGCGTTCTATCTGAAGCAGTAACTAAAATGCTGTATTTTTACTTTCAGATCACTTATATATTATATAATTTCCTTTTAATAGTTGTACTCACTTCTCAAAATTACCCTTACATGTAGGCAGGGTAGATGTTCATCAGTGTTTTGTAAAGGTACAATTCCAGGAACAACAGTCAGAAATTCTTCCTTATCCTGGTTGTAGCAGTTGCCTAAATTCTTACAAGTTATATTTCACCATTATGCAACTTAAATCATGGTCAGTCTCACTCAGGTGAGACTGTAACCTGCCATCCATCCTCTGCTTCAAGTGAATAGCATTGTTTTCATGGAATCTAGTATTGAAGAAAGAGCAGTGGTACTGACTTACTTGACTGGGTTAGTGGCTACCAACATCTTTTAGATTATCTTTCTAAGAATGTTCAGACAAAACCAATTGGAAGACAGCAAAGAACATTCACTGCCTCTGGAGCAAAGGACAAGCTTGTGTAGTATTTGATACAATATCTCTGCTCTGATTGCAGTATGGTTTGACTATACCACTAAATTTTCTTGGACTAGAAAATTTGTTCCCAATGTGGCAGTGTTGAAAAGAGGAGGACCTTTAAGAGGACAGTTGATGTGAGAGGCAATTAGGACACTGGGGCATCACTTTTGGACTGGATCAATGCTGGTATCCTGGAGGGAGTGAGTCCTTGCGAGCATGAGTTGCTATGAACTGAGGCCACCCCATGTGTTTGACCCCTTCTGCACATAGCTGCCTTCCTTAAGAAAGACTTTACTGGAGTTCACACAGAGACAACCGTCAGATTTTAGACTTTCTGCCACCCAAACTGTAAGACACATAATTTTTCACTTATACATTATCAAGTGACAAATATCTTATTGTGGGAACAGAACATGGAGCTAATGTAGTTTGTCTCTGAGGCAAAATTCAAAGACACTTACTGTTCACTATAAAGGACCTGGATTCCCTGGGCAGGAATTTCCTCTCTGTGGTACAACCCACTGCTTAGGTGGGCATCATTTGGTCTTTTTAGCATTATCCTACAGGAAGTAGAACTAACTGCAAATAATGATATTTTGACAACTACTGCATTATGTGTTATTAAAACCTTGTCCTTTGACTTAGGAGTTTCGTGTTTTCTGCTAGCACTCATCAATCTATTAAACAAATATACTAGCTTACATTTAGACTAAACCTCAGATCCTTCACAATTCTTTTTAAAACATTTATGTCTGTTTATTTATTTACTTATTTATTGTGTGTGCACATAAGGTGGGTGGGGGTGTAGAGGTCCGAAGACAGCTTGTTGGTAATCCATTCTCTCTTTTCACCATGGTATTCTGGGAATCATATTCAGTTCATCACCACTGGTGGGAAGAACCTTTACCCACTGAGACACCCTACTGGCGGCAGACTTTACACAGTTCTTAGCATGGGCAATATATTACCCATGTTTAATTTTAAACAGCATATAAGTGATGAAAGAGACAACAAGCCATTCACAGAAACATAAACAAATATCCATAAAGATGTTTTTGAGGATCATACAATATTAAAGAACATATGGGAACAATTTGATATTAGAATTTGAATATGACCTTGAAGGAAGGGTAAGTCTTTAGTTGTGATTTCAGAGATGATCATTCCCACTTGTGGGCACAATGTGAATAAAATATAGGGACACGCTTGGCAATGAAAGATTCCTTATTCTGAGGGTGGCAGGCAGAATTGGCAGAAAACAAGATACCATCCAACTTGTTGGAGACTTGAAATGCTGTGTAATTTTGTCTTTTATCCATTAGAATCATTGAAAATTGATTTTACAAGAAAAAGTTTTGCATTCTAAATACTTCGTACAGAATAATTAGCTTTGATACTAAAAAACCACATAATTTCTGCTCTTCAAAAATGAGGGTTATCACTGACTGCCCTGCTGTTTCTAGAAAAAAAAAAGGTGTTTGGAGTTTTTTCTCTTTTGCTCTAGGAAAGAGAAGGCACACACTCCAAGCTAGCTATGTGTGTTCACAATACTATGTGTGTTCACATTTGTTACCAATGTGGATGTGGGATAAAAGTATAACTAAGACCTAAGATTGCAAGGCACCTGTTCATGGGCCTATATAATCTGTGGCTCTAGAAAATGATAATTACCTCTGTGGTCAGAGAAGTATAACTTCCTGTCTGAGTAGCCTTACAAACCACTGAGTCTTATTCAGGGAATACTCAGATATCTTGCACAGCAAGCCTCTTCCACACACAAAAGAAGAAATCGAGTTAAATATGCATATAATTCCTCAGAAATACAATCTGAAGAATGTACTTTTCATCTCTTAAAAGGCCCTGGTAAATGTCAATGATTTAAAAGCATACTTCAATGCCGCATCAAGGACCACACTTGCTAGAAACAGCCCATTTACAATCCAAAGAAAACAGAAATAAAATGTGGAATGTAGCTTTTAGGATACCTTAGCTGTTGATACTTGATAGCATTGATTTGAAAAGCTCTGGTATTAACACTTACCACAGTAGCTCCACATGAAAGCGTCAAGGTCACTTCCTGAAGGTTCTTTCAGTATGTTGCTTTCTGAAAGTGTAAATATGACTGAGTGTCTAGAAGCTGACTAGCAGTGGTTTCATCATAAATTCAGAATGATGAATGCCTTTCAGACAGTTCTAAGCATCTACAATGGGCTCTAAAAATATTGAGGGAATTTTTTATGATGAATACAAATCACCCCTAAACCCTACCATGCATCATGCTGAGTAATATCACAATAAGAATGAGAAAGAATTGAAGTTTTAAATAGGCACATGATTTCACGTACTTTGACTAGAATTTGTTTCTTTTCACTCAGTCCTTCAATCTAACAATAAATATTATTATGGAAAATGAGAAAATATCTGGACCATTTATTTTAAAATCTGATTTGTAAAAAATATGAAACAATACACATCCTCTATTATTATACATTACAATTAAAATTATTGTTTGGATCTAGAATAATTATAATGCTTCATTCATGATGCTTTTGGAAGACATTTTACATGCACTTTTATGTGAACTTTATAACAATTTTCAATAATAAATATTTCTATTTGGACAAAGGACCCAAGATATTAGAATTATGCTTTAGATAACTCAGAGTTTAATAAGAGTAAAAATCACAAGAACTTAGCTTTTTGGAAAATTACCATCAATGAATTTGAGGGGCCACTTTTCTGATTAGTTATTACTGTATAAAAATGATTCTGAAACTTAAAAACTCTATTATATTTTGCTCATGGCCTTCTGGATTGAGAGTCTGGCGAAGGCATAGGTCTTAGTTCTCTCTAGAGTGTCTTAGGCAGTGGGGGTCCAGATGTTGGGAGGGGCTATGGTCCTCTGGGGGCTCAGCAGGACTGGCCACATAGCAATATTATTTATGGCTACAGTGGAGATGGGTTATAGGCTTGGAGCAAAGCTAGGGCCTACTCTGGAGTTCCCCAAGAAAGGCTTCTTCAGCACGGTGTCTCAGGATAGCAGGACTTTTTAATTTTTATAAGATCTGGTTTTCTTCACAGAGAATGTCTTAAGATAGTATACTCTTTTGTGGTCTAGTTTGTGAAATCACATGGAGTCTGTTCCATTATACTCAGTTAAATAATTCTCAAGTGCATTGTGATGTTAGGATTGTCAAATAATTTTTTTCCTTTCATTTTCTAAGCATTGTGGACACCAGGGGCACTTTCCCCCTCTGATTTCCTAACAAGCAATATAACATTCATTAATATCTGGCTTAAGTTGGGTTTTTCAAATGTAACTCCAAAGAACACTAAACTAATTAATTATTTTAGAGGTCAGATAAATGCTATGTGATTCCATCAAGCCATCTGAAGATAAGAAGATGAAGATAGCTTAATTCGTTTTTCTGTTCAAAATAAAATATTTTAATTTAAAAAATGTCACCCTATATCAGCCATGTTCACACAAAACGACAACATAAGAAAGAAAAGTGGTGATTCTAAACAGAGGAGAAAATAGGCTTGCCTTACCTGCTGAAGAAAATCAGGTCAGTACTGTCCAGATTCCCATGTTGGTAACAAAAATGAAAAGAAAGTAATCATTTGTGAAGCCCGTCAATTTTCTATATTGATACCTCTTTTATTTCAATTCCTCTTTCTAAAACTGAGTGGAGAAGGCATAATTTGGCTGCATTTAAAATGTCTCTTTACGTAACAGTACTACACAGTGAATTATGATATTACTTGCCTCATATGTTCTATACTCAGAATAGCATGTGCACACAGAAAGTCTTTCCATATACCAATTATCTCTTTGTTTAAATCTTATTTTTGTATTTGTGTGTGTGTGTGTGTGTGTGTGTGTGTGTGTGTGTGTGTGTGTGTGTGTGCTCAAAAGCACAGGAGCATGCAGAGGCCAGAAGAGAATCCCCTGGAGCTGGAGTTAACAGGTCATTGTGAGCTGTCTGACATGAGTACCGGGAACCAAACCTGGATCTCCACAGCACTACATGCTCATAACCACTGAGCCATCTCTCCAGCCCTTCAATTATCTTTTATATCCTTTTAAGCTATTAAACATGATCGATGGAAATAGCCAAATGCAATTCAATTTAAGGCATGTAATTTGGCTTTATACAATAGTTTACATTTGTGTTCTATTGAAAAAAATTTGGAGTATTTCCCAAGTTTAATTCTTTTGAACCTCACAACAACTTTGTCAGTTAGATATGATCAGTCTTTGTAATTCATATTTCATGACAATGAAATAAAGTTTGTAAAGGCTGAATGACTTGATCAAGGGCCCTACTCAGGCAGTAATTATGCATCATGTGAGAACAGAGGAAGGGCCAGCAGACTAATGCAAAGAGGAATTTGTTATGTTTGGTTATTTGACCAGAGTAAATCTGATCTCTGAGAAATTCAAGTAATTTGAAGAACCAAAGGTGTTTTAGGCATGAAGTATATACCTGTCGAAATAGATTGAGAAGAGTCAGTTCAGGAGTCAAGAGCACATGACCCAGCAGCAATATGCTTTATAATGCCTCATTAACTCTTGCTTTTGTAGCAGATGATGACCAAAGCACTCTGTACTGTATTCTTTGTTATTCCGTGCATCTAACTAGCTAACAAATGTCTTCTTTCTATTCTTCTCATGTTAAGGTTTTTTGCTACATTAAGAGTTTAAGAAAGAAAAGAGTTGATCACCAAATATGGTTATGAATATGTGAAAGGTATAGAAGTGAAAGATAGCAAATAAACAGAAACAGTGGTGACAGAGCCCCTGGGGGATATTTTGTTGTTTTTCTAATGTTGCTAACGTGTTGTATTTTCAGTCTTAAAATACACTTGAATTTTCTCAAACTGTAATGTTGAATAAAATGAAAATACTGATGCCATAGGGGACAATGATGGTGTAGTAATCTATGCTCCCTTTAAATGATTATTTTTCAGTTTTGCTTTACTTTTTTATTGTGTATGTGCATAATCATTTATAAGAAAATGATGAGACAGTACATTTTATATTACTATAAATTAGATTTTTGTTAAGTTTGAGTCCACAAACATCCATGTACTAAAGAATCCTATTTACTTGAAAATAAACTTTTAACTGTTCAGTGGGGAGTTTAATCTTTGTCTACTGATGCTTTTCCATTCCAGGGTCTTCATAGTTCCTGGGGCTTAGGGAGACTTCCCAGAGAGGAACACAGAAGGGTACTCCCCCACTATCATCCCTTTACGTGTATCCTTCAACTGTTTTGGAGCCCCAGGTCTCCTTTTTCTCCAGGCATTCAGCATTGTTGGTTTTCAAAAATCATCTCTCATCATGTTTGAAAAGGTTGAGGACTCTGTCACTAAAGCCTTTGCTCTCAGGACACTGTGCTCAAGACACTGGTTTCCTTCCCTTCTGCTCTAGCATACATCTTTAAAGAAGCTCAGGATGCTTGAAAACAAAGTCCAGGAGGGCAGATAACTGCTAAATATTCCCACTCTCTCATCTGCACAAGGGCCTGGCTATCTGCTCAAATTAAAAAGGAGGTTAGAATTTAAATTTTTTGTATTAACAGATAGTGTAGTCATAATACTTCTCATTTATTGGCCCTTTCAGAAAGTATGAAGCTTTTGAAAAATTTTTGGAGCAAACTATAAGATCTAATATTATCTTCCTTCAGTTTTACAGTTTTGAATGGAATTTATCTCTGAAGGGATAAATCTGCATATGCTTTCTGGGGTGAAGATTCTAGTCAGATTAATGTTCTCTGTGATTATTGGAATAGAGGTGTTTGAGATAGGGTGTAGGGAGGAGAAAAGTAGGCTGGGAATAAAAGTGGAGCAACCAGAGGCAGAAACAGAAAGGGTACTGTAATGGCTAATACTGATTTTCAATTTGACAAGATCTAGATTCTCCTAGAAGACAAATTCATGGGACTGTCTGTAGGAGAAGTTTCTAGATTGGGTTACTCTAAGGGGAAAGATCCACCCAAAGTGTGAGCAGCACCATTCCATGGGATGGGGTAATGGTTTTGATGAAGAAAAAGGCAAGCTGTGTACTAACATTCATCTTTCTCTGCTTTCTGGGTGCAAAAGCAATGTGACCAGCTACCTCAAGCTTCTGTGGCCATGACTTCCTGTAATAGTGTTGCATTAAAGAAAAGCGAACTCCAAGAGTCATTTAACCAAGGGTAAGCCCAATCTGTCTGAAGTATTCTGATTCCTCTCAAAACTGTTCATCCTCTGAACTAACAGCACCCTATATATTTATGAACAGTACAGCCATCATAGTATAAGGAAGAAGTGGGGAACATTGTCTTAAAGGATATCTAACGTAACTTTACAAAATAAATTGCTTTCCT
>NW_008349975.1:5399425-5422248 GCF_000622305.1 Nannospalax galili | reverse complement strand
GCCCACATGTTATTTGCAACATTTATTGTGGGTATATGATTGCTTTCAACATCACTGCTTTCAGTACTGATACTAGTGTATGCATGCATGAGTGTGTACACACACACACACACACACACACACACACACACACATCATTCTGGGTCAGCAACAAGAAAAGGTCACCAGGGAAATAGGGAACATAGTTTAAGACGAGAGATATACATTCCGCTCAGTTTGTAACCTTGGTTACTTGGGGTCCAAGGCCTCCCAAGATTGTTTACATTGCTTTTCTTAAAGGCAATTTAAATTTAAGCCAGCTTGATTACACAGTAGGAAAACAGATTAAGTACATAGTGGTAAATGATCCCAAAGCATATGATTAACTGGGTTACAAAGTTAAGTAAAAGTTCAATTTGTAACATGAGGAATTTCCAGAAAAGTTATACCCACAACTTCCCCAGCATAATGGACTATATCCTTGAACTGTGAGCCTAAAAATAAATCCTTCCTTGAGTAAATTTTATCAGGTAATTAGGTATTTTGTTGCAGCAACAAGAAAAAGTAGCACAAGTACAGGCAGGTGGATGAGTAGAGGACAAATGGAAGGGCAAGAAAGAGTACCCATTTGGAAAAGCATAAACTTTTGCTGCTTTTAATCCACAGCCTGACCTAATCTAGACTGCCCTGTTCTAGGATTGTGCTTCTCCATTGTTCTCCTGCAAGGCTTCCTGCAGAATTTCTCTGTTCTGTGGATCCTTCAACCCATGACCGGACCTCATTCCAACTCTTCAGTTTCATATTCATGATCCTATATGCAATGACTACTCTCTTGCTGCCGTTAAATTATAACTTCCATCTAGTCAGCAGGCTTCCTTCCAGTTCTGTATAAATATGCTCAGGCAAACTCCTGCTCTAGTCCTGCCTAAAAACCTCCTTTGCCACTCCAGAGTTTGCACATACAAATGTCTCTGAATCTCTATAGCATTTCTGGTAATGTGTAAATATTACATAATTTTTTGTGTTATAGTTTCATTAAAATTAAATAATCTATTTTGAAATTTTTTTCATAATCCTTCCAAGGTTAAATTTAAACAAAGTGAAAAGATGTTTAGTTCAGATAGGCAATATCTTTGAAACCAATTCAGACTTTTTAGAACAAGCCTTCTAAATAGATTGCAGGGGTGGCTTGAGAGTAACAAAGAAATAAAAAAGAAAATCTGTCTATTTAATTGTGCTTCACCCCATCTTTGTAAAAAGCTTTTTGTGGGTGGAGCTTTGGTATAATTCTGTCTCCTAGGCATCTTCAACAGCCATTTCCCAGGTTTCCCTCACCCGTTTTCAACAATCATGACTTCTCATCAGAAGTATTTTTACTGTGATAATGGTTATTTTAGTCCTGTGATAGAAAACCAAGCTTTATATATGTTATGGTCTATGATCTCAAACTCAGGCACATATAATCAATTTCTGATTATAGAATTTTGAATATCTCAGAATGACATGGCATGCTTTTCTAAAATCTGTGATTAATTTAGTAATCAAACAGAATCACATGTAATAAAAATCACTCTGGGTTTCTGCCGGTGCCAGCCGGCCAAGACAGTACCTGAAAGGAGGAGTGAGGATTGAAACAAAAAACAAGAGACAGAAAAAAGATACTTGGGAGGACTGTCGGTAGAGACTGCAGCCCAGGTTTATTTTAGCTCCGCCTTTTTACACAGAAGAACATCAGAGAGAGCCACCGTTTGCTTAGCTCAATTAGCTTCAACAGCTGTTTTCCCCACCTGTATCTGAGGGTCAAGGAGCAGTCAAATACTTGTTGTGAACTCCACCATATAAACACATTCCTCCTGACTTGGCAGATTAGGTACTGGTGTGCAAAATGCATCTTTATCATTTGCATAGACTTTCTCATTTTTCACTATTCTGGAAATATGGAGGCATCATACTCTTCATATATAAATCCGTAAATCCTTCTTAATAAAATAGTTCCACTTTCACACCCTCTTACCATCTTTTTCACCTTCCCATTTTCATTTTTAATGCCATGAGACAGAATAACATTAACAAAAACTTTCCATCTGTTGTAAGAATTTTCTTCCTGGGGATACTAAGCAATGTTTAGCCCCTTTATAAGGTTCTAGTGTCAAACCAATGCTTGATTAAAGTTTGCCCAATGAGTTTACTGAGTTTACTTACAGAAATGAGTAAGGGGTTATTGAGGTATATGGGTAAAGTGAGAGTAGTTGCACTGGAAAATCTTTACCCAGCATGGATATTGACTTTTCTATCAAGCCTTCCCAAGATCATATATGATAGGCCTTCCCAAACTCAGGTCATTTGCAATTAGGGCAGAATTACATGCAGCTGGCTGAGAAGAATGGCTGAATACTCAAGTGAGAGTCCAATGACCCTGCTTACCCCTCCTTTAATGAAGGAACCCAATAGTCAACAAGTCCAATTGTGATGACAAGTATACACAACTGAAGTCATGAAGATGGCAATTATTTGGCTCAGAAGAGTACTCTGTAGCATCTTCTTATTAAAAGAACATGAAATCCAAATTACACACATAAGATAATGTAATGAGCTAATATTACCCAAGTACACACTGCGTTTTATAAGTTCCCAGGTAAACCTTATTGAAAACACAAAACCATTAAAAATATTTTTTTACTTCATGTATTTTAGAGACTGGTCTACCATAACCTTACTTTGGGTTTTCAAGAAGTGTAAACACTAGGTAGAGAAAAGCAATTGGCATATAGGAAAACATTATCAAATTGAAGTTCACAACCTCCAGCATATTAAGGGAAACTATAACCTTGCTCAGACCTTTAATAAACTTTTTATAAAATAACATTTACAAACAAATTTGCTATTTGTTGTGAGAATTTACCAAGTGATTAGTATTTTACCTCAGAGACAGAGATGGGAGTGGGGAGAGGGAGGGAGAGAGGGAGAGAGAGAGAGAAAAAGAGAGAGAGAGAGACTTAAAATTAATTTGTTTGAGTAATGGGAACCATGTTGTAGAAAAGGATAAAAGAGTTAACATTTTGTCCTGAAAAAATATTTTTGGGTTAATAGTTTTAGTTTGTATGAGGCTCTACTTACAAGTCAATATCTTACCAAGTAAATTAATTTAAAGAAACCTAAATTCATGTTTACTGTGTATATATATCTAATTATATATAAGACAGATTCTAGTAACTAAGATTTTATAATTACTCTTTGTTCAGAATATGGTTTGAGTTATTATTACTTTTAAACCACCTTTGAAGCAGACAAACAAAATGAATACCTTAAAACACCTTTAAAGCAAACTAAAACCAAAAAAGGTATTTAACAAACAGGACTTTACACAACAGGCTTAGATGCTGTTTGTATAAGCAATTAGCATTTGAAAGTTTTGTGAAACACTTAATAGACCTGGAGACACTGTTTCACAGATTTAAAAATAATTGGGGCACCAGTTTATAAGGTCTTTGAATGTATCATTAAAATATTTATATTTAGAAATATGTAAATGTATATTTTGATTAGGCATACCAAAAATAAAACCAGTATTCTTGTGCACAATAAAAGAATGAGAAAGGAGAAAAAAAAAAAGCCTAAAGTGGCCGCAGTTCGAAAATTGTTTTGACACAAACAATACATGAAACAATGATTATGGACACAACACAATTACATGAAATCTAGGCACACCAAAGAATAGAAGACAGAAAGCTTATATCTCCAGTTCTTTAATATGTAAAAAGACTCAGAGATCGAAAAGAAAGGGTTAAGTTTACCATGTGGAGTTAAAGTAGCATCTCTTTGTGATGGGATTAAAAGATAGAATTTCTTATCATAAACCAAGTTCCATGTTTTACAGGTTGGTTTTGTTTTGGGGGTTTGTTTTTGTTTTTGTTTGTCTTTTTTGAGACAGGATCTTCCTGTAGCCCAGCTGACCTGGAACTCACTAAGTAGATTGAACTAGCCTTGAACTCACAGAGATCCACCTGCCTCTACCTCCAAAGTGCTAGGATTAAAGGTGTGTGCCATCATGTCCAGCAGTTTTACAGTTTTTAAAGAGAAGACTAATATTTAATATATTTTATAGAGGGAGATGCCTTTACATATGAAACCCAGCAAAGTCCTAAGTTATAGCATAACAAGTCAGAGGAGACAGGAAGGACAATGAAGAAAACATTAACACTGTAGTTTAAGAATAAATAAAATCTAAACGGTACTCAAAATAATCCCATTTAGAAACAGGTTAAAATAATGTTAAAATTTAAACTCCTGTTGTGGAAGGCTGATCTAAAAACATGTTGACATTGTTATAAGGTAATAGAGACTGTTGGGCTCTCTTGCTTTTCTATGATCTGAACAAGAATCCAAGATGAAAACAAAAACAAAAATTGCAAGAGGATTAGGCCATCTGATTGAATATCTGCAGTCCAGGGAATTACTAAGTAATCCTGAACACCTAGCGCTCAGTAGTACTGATAAATTTCTGGGTGGTTGCCGTTTTTTTGCTTGTTTTTTGCTTTTTTTTTTTTCTTTAACTCTTTCTTCTTTGATATTTATTTATTTGGGGGGCCTTTGGCTACTCTAACATTCCCCTGTCTGAAGAGGTAATCTTTTAAGGATTAGATTAAAGCTCCCAAATATTTTCAACATTTTTGGCCTTTGGAACAGAGTATGTTGCTGAGGCCCAAGGACGTTGTGAGTTTTAGCGAAGAAACTGGCTACTTTTCATTGGGGTCTTTTTACCCTAAATGCCTAGCCAATTCCTACCTCCTATTCTTATCACACCATCCTCTGAAGAGGTCACCCAAATTGCCATAGAGAATCGGGATGCAGACCACTCTGGCTTCTTCCATGCTGAACAGGGACAGAGGGTGAGGCAATTGGAGTACCCCTTCAGTGGTTCTATCTTAAAGACTCCCAAATTGCATATCTCTTACTTCTAGGGGGGGAAAAAAAGTCCTTGAATCGTGAATAGGAGATGTGAAGGAGAAGTAAAGGCAAGAGTAATTAGCATTACAAGTTCTAGACAGGGAACTAGAGAAAAGTCAGAACAGGGCAAATTTCAAATGTTCATATGAGATTCCATTGGAATTTCTTGACAAGGGTTTCTAAAAGCATCCCTCTGTTGGGTTCCTCCTCATTTTTCTTTTGTCTTCGAAGGCTGGACTCTAGAGTGATGGATTCAGGATTTGCTTTCAGATATTTTGATAGCTGTTGGAGTGGCTAGAATCAGTGTCAGTTCCCTCTCAAAGGCTTCACCACATGAAGGCAGGATCTGGGGTCTCTCAGGCAGTCCTCTGCATTCTCAGGCCCTCTGCCAGAGGGAGGCTAGAACTTGGCACTCTCTGGTGGTCTGCTGGAATCAGAGCTGCTATACCAGTGGAGGTCAGAACCCACCTTCTCAGGGTGTTGCCATTTTGAATTATGCCATGTGATTGAATTAAGATGGAGACAAGGTCACATGGGTTACCATGATTTTGAAAATGTTACTGTCCAAGATGGCAACTAAACCACATGGCTGTCCCCATATGGATGATGTCATCAACCAAGATGGAGACCATGTCACATGGTTGCCTCCCTCTTGGTGAGGTCAGCAGCCATGATGGCAACCAGGCCACATGGCTACATTAATGAGCTCAGCTCCAGGATAAAATAGGCCTGTACCTACCAGAATACAAACTCCATGGGATTCACATGCCTGACAGATTAAATGTGGACAGCAACCCTTTTTATTTAGGCCCCAATTAGAAAAGCAAAATAAAGGAATCCATGGTCTCCAACCATGGGAGGGAGTCCATGTCTCTTATCAGCCAGCACCTGTGAATTCTAAGCAATCTACTCCTTCATTTCTAGATACAGGCTGTTACTGGAACAGAAACTCATGAAGGCAGCAGAAAAAATGGGGAGCTATGTCCAGCACATTGTGCTGTTGCTCTGAGAGCACATCTCCGACAAGCACAGCCTGTGACTTTCCATGTACACTGGATTTTAAAATGCTTAGATCTAGAACCTCGGGACCACATGGTCTGAACACTGCTTGCTTGGTGTCCCTCTGACCATTTTCCTTTCCCCCTGAAAGCATGAGAAAAACTTCAGGAAAGAAAATGGCTTTTAAAACCTTGGCAACTGGTTTGCTGCTCGAAGGCCCTAAGGCAAGATAGCAAGATAGAATAAGAAGTTCCCCTGCTGAATTGAGAGCACCTGTAAAAAAATTCTGCACGGCCAACAAATAAATAAGTTATTAGAATTTTGGGATCCTTAGTGGTCGCCAAGATGGTAGGGGGAGAAGGATCATCCCCTAAAGAGTTCTCAGTCTCATTTTTAAAAGAATTTACACAAAAAGCAGCTTTAGGACAAAGCCATGAGGCAATGTAGCTTTATAGCTTGCATGGAGGTCAGACAAGAGGCAGACTGGCAGCCACGCAGCTGGGAGAAGAAAGCTTTGAAGAAAAGTAAAGAACTACAAGATGCACTCTCATGTATAGATTTTGTATTAATCTATGTAATATTTTTAGATACTGGAAGTGGAATTTATTTCAGAAATTTAACATGGACAAATTATTCTAAGCTAGAAGTACTGGTAGTTATATGGAGAAATACAGACTTATAAATGTAGTAATTACTCTAGTACATGGCTTTATCTACACAGCATTATTGAGATCCCTCCTTTAGGCAAGTGTAATTTAGGAGAGGACAAATGGTTATAGACTCAGACCTAACCAAGGAACAGTAGTCCTCGCTGGAACTATCTGTGGGTTAAGCTACAATATAATAAAAGTCTTTTTGAATAAAGAACACTTTTAATGAAACCACTCAGTTACTCTACTTTAGAAAACATAGTGTGACAAAATACAAGTAAACAGAGCCAATAATCAGCATGAATTCTGTACGGTATTTGAAGACAGCCCAGAACAAACCCAGGAAAAGTATACGGCATGAATTAAAAAGAAAAGCAGTAATTTCTGACCTTTACTGACCTCTCATCTCCTCTTTCCTTCTCCTGTCTTGTCTTCTTCTGCCCCTTTTTCTCTCCTGCCAATTACTGGCCTCGTCCTTCTTCTTCAAATTCCTACACATAGAAATAATGGGGGGGGGAATTAACTGGCAACTAACAGGCTCATATTATTAAAATATATATATTTATGGGGCTGGAGAGATGGCTCAGCAGTTAAGAACAGTGGTTGTTCTTGCAGAAGACCTGGGTTCGAATCCCAGCACCCATATGGCAGCTAACAACTATCTATAACTCTAGTCCCAGGGGATCGGACATCGGACAGCCTCTTCTGACCTCTGCGGACATTGCATAACACAAGTTCACTTACCTACATGCAGGCAATACACACATACATGTAAAATAAAAATAATAAAATTTTTAAGGGAAAAAATATATATTTTTAATGGGGATTTTTTCCAAATGAGAACAAAAACAAGCACTGTATTTGTGGCAAGGTAGAGAGTTTAGGAATCTGGAGAATTATTACAGAACTTCAGACTCTCACTATTGTTTCACTCCATCAAGATGAGCCTATTATATTTCCTTTATTTTCTTCATCATTCCGTGTATCACCTGTTTTAGCCCAAGTTCCCCAAATCTGCATTGTGACCATATCAACTTCTGTAGCATCTCCTACCTAGCCAAATGTGTGTTTATCCTCTGATGCTCACATTACAACCTTGACCATGTCATGTCCATGGTGAAGATCTAAAATCTCTAAATCTTGGGAGTTTTCCCAGAGCCTCGGAGCTAGGGAGGGCTAAGAATTGGGTCTCTCCAGTTTGTCTGCACTGCTTTCATTGAAGTCCAATTTTTCTACCAGCAGCTCACGCTGCACATTGCTGGTCATACATATTGCAAGAGTCTTCCTCCTTTCAGTTTCATCTTCATCTTTTGTGGCTAAAATCCCTTCCTGGGAGGTGGTACAAACAACATTCACCCCCTCTTCTTTCTGTGTCCCAATGACAAACCAAGGTATGAGTCTGCCACAATGTACTCTGAGAAACCAGCAAGTTTATTGGACTTACTTACAAAGCAATGGGTGAGAGTTTATTTACAGGAGGGTGGGTGTTCCCCACAAGGCCACAGTGGTCATTCTTCACCAATGCATGGATGATGGCTTCCACAAAGTCCCATAAAATGGTGAGAGGCCCTCCCTTAGTCTTCCCCAGCCTAAATCTCTAACCCTCCCCTCAGGCCTTTTGCAATGAGGTCTGAATTGCTCATCATGGGAGGTGTAGTTGGATATTCAAGTGAGGGCTCCATGATTTTCTCTATGTGGGGATGATAAAAGTCAGCAAGGCTGGGTGTGATGATCTTAGCAAGAAGGCATAACAGAGCTCAGGAAGATGGCATCTACATATGTGAGGACAGTCCTATAAAAATTCTATCTCTTTCTCTGGCTCTTACATTCATTTTGTCATCCTCCTCTGCAAGAATCCCTGAGCCTTGGAGGGGTTGACACATGCAACTTTCTTCTCACTGTGGCAAGACAGAATCTTGGGTCCTCTCTAGAACACGGCTGTTGGTGAGTCTCAGTGGTATTCCTCTTAATATGAAATACAAAAGGAAAGGAAGAAAACAGAAAACAGAAAAACATCCAAATGGATACTGACCACAGAAATAGCCTATGTATGCAAACACAAATGCTTAGACAGCGTCTTAGCCAATACATCATTTAAGAAGGTACTAACAATTGCTTCTCCACCATTGCCTATAACTTCACCTGCCACTGGAGGTCATCCTGGCTTGTACTAGCAGACGTGGTCCTCTGAACTGAATACCCTTAAATAAAATTTGATTGGGTTTATTGATTGTTAATTGTACAAACATTAGTCCTGTCACTATTGCACTGGTAGGCACATCTTGCTTAGTATGTTGATACTGCAGCACACAGGGTTCACCACTGAGCAGAACTGTTAGGGACAGTTTTTCAGCAATCTGCACAGTACCTCTGGCACTATGAATGCCAGACATCAGATGGGGAGTTTCCAGCTTAGTCCTAGCTTAGACCTTTTTCTCTGCTTTGTCTTTTTCCAGCCTCTTCTAGGTTGCTCTACCATCTAAGACACACTTTACATGCTCCTAAAAGTTCTGAGATCTGCCAAAGTATTTTCTACTTCATAAAAGTCCTTCCCTATTAAAGGACTCAGTAAGGACACTAATGTTCCACACCAATCTTGAGGTCCCTGCTGAATCAAATTCTTATTTAAATCACTGGTGAATAAAGTCTTATCTAGACCAATTAACTGGGCATTGCTTTACTGTTACTTAGCTCCCTCAGTATTTCCTCTCCCTTCTCTCTTGTCCTCCAGCTCCTGATAACCATGGGAACCTCCACTGATGACCAAATATCTCTAATAGCTTTAGCAAGCCAGTTCATCTGGAACTAGTTCCCCTTGTACTCCCTCAGGTTGTGCATCCTATGTATCAAGAAGGAATGGTTGGTTATATTGCTCGGTACTATTCTAATCTGGACTCTTTTCCTCTTGGTCCCTGAGCTGTAAAAAATGGCAGGCTATCACATCCTTATCTCCTCTTTTGTCTAATTTGCTGGCTAAGCTGGAGGCCAATACCAAAGAAGTCAGCCTCATATCCCTTTCTTGCTGTAATTCCTCCCTTATACTTTTAGTCACCCTCATGGCTGCTACCTTAACCTAGGACAGATCTCTTATTACCTAAAGCAGTGGCCAGGCTGCCCCTGAAGCTGCTTTCTGACACCTCTGCCCCTGATGCACACTACTCCCAAGGTTTGTACTGTCTTCTCTAGATCTTCGGCTGTTCTCAAAGCAGCCATACTCCCATGGCAGACCCTACCGGTCAAGAGGCATGCCAATCCATACCACCTAGAAGACATCCACTGACATCCACCCACTGACATCCCCTGCCTAGGTGGCCTCACCTCAGTTACATATCTCACTACCCGCTGCACTACCCATGCCACTGTTCTACCCTCACAAGCCCTATGGAGGTAGCTCACCATGTCAGAACTTCCTCTTTGGAAACCTCCTCCCTGCCAACCCAGGTTCTCTTCAGCTGCTGGTCTCCTTCCCCATATCAGGGACAATATCATTGCTCTTCCCACACTCGTCCTTGGTTTTGTTGTATCCTGCTGACTGTGCCAAGCACTGCTAAAATTTCTTCAGGGGAGAGAAAATGTTGTGTAAACAAGAACCACCCACCTCCCAACAAACCAAAAAATAAACCAAGGTATAATTCCACTGAAATGTACTCTGGGAAACCAATGAGTTTGTTGGGCTTATTTATAGAGCAGTGGGTGAAGATTAACTTACAGAACAAGGAGGAGAAAAATTGAGGGAGCCAAGGAGGGAGGGAAGGGTGAAAGTAGAGAGGGAAGAAGAAAGGAATGAAGGGAAGAGAAAGGAAAAGACAGGGAGGAGAGGAAAGGAACAGGGAGGGGAGGGAAGGGAAAGGAAGAAAGATAGAGGATGGAAGAAAGAACAGGAGGGGGAAAAGATCTTTATTTTTCATAGAAATAAGTCAGGATATTAAAAATAAGAAATTAGTAATGTTACAGAAAAATAGAAGACCAATACCCAAAGTCAGGTGAGGAGAGGGAGCTTATTCTTATCCTAGTGGGCCGACACATGGATCATTCATTCTGTAAAGGTGTCAACCCCTTGTTTAAGTTTTGGGGGGCATTTATACTCACATGTGAGGAATGCAAACAAAAGGTAAAAGTCACATACACATATGTGATAATTTACAGGTAACATATGGCCTCAGAGGTTACAGGAATGTGGTAGCTTTGGGAAACAAAGACTTCTGTCCTGAGTAAATGTAGGCAGTGGGCAGGGGAAGATTCCTGCTCACCATTTCTATCTCCTATCCCTGGGCTTTTCCTACTCCAAAGTTCTTAATTACCATCACATTGCAAAGCTTTTAGCAACCATCTGATGTGTTTTTAAAATTTCTATTATAGTAGCATAAGAGAAATCACAACACTGACTATCTAAACTGTTCAGTTAACATGAAAAGTAGATATGAAGATTTGAATTATTAGAAAAAATTGAAATGGGAAGTATTCAAAAAATTCTCAATGTATCTACAAGAAAGAAAAAAACACAATCATAAAATTATGTGTAGATAAAACCTTTTCTCCTAGTACTCCCAGTGTGGGGTCATAGTGGCAAGAATACTCTTGGAAAAGACTGATTAGAAGAATAAAATCTCTGGCCTGGATAAAGATACGATTTTCTAGTTTTACTCTCATAGAACTACCCCTAGGAAGACAGGTTCACCTTAGGTTATGTTAAAGAGATGGGCAGAATACCTAGTGTGTTAATGAGATGGTGAACTTTTCCTGCACCTAACTTTAGCCCCTTAGCTCAGTTCTTATGGTTCTGGGTCATAGACACATGGCTCGCCATCAATTTTACCTGCTTTTCTGAAGAGAAGTATAACCTCTCCTCTTCTTCTTTGTATTTCTTTTCTAATCATGATTTCTCTCATACTTTGGGCTGTCCCAATATCTTGGATTTCTTTCTCATTCTCTAGAGCTTCCTTCCCCTCAGCAAGTCTGATCTCCAAGAGGATTCCAAACCCATATGACTTTATGGCTTTTTTCCTTCTCCCCTCCATCCTCCTCCTCAAAGTAGCTGTTGAGATTTATGGATTGCCTGCCCTGAAGATTTTCCCCAAATTCTAATAAAATTGTCCTAAAGTTTCTGTTTGAGTCCATTCTTCAATTCTTTTCTGACTGAGACTAGAAACCCTAGAAAGGAACCCCATTTCCCCTTGTATCAGTGGCAATGGGCCCTGTCAAAGGCAAAAGTATAGTGAACACCAATTAATACTGCTCAGCAGTGCAGCAGGAAATGAAAGCCAAAGACCACAATTAGATGTAGTGGTTGTTTTGGGAAAGGGCATGGTGATTGGACTGATTGAATATTGCTTCCCCAGGTCTTAAAAGTATCATGTACTGATAATTTAAACAATGCATTTCAAATAGTGAAAATAACCAAGACTGAATACAATTATATTTTTTAATGAAAAGCTGATATTATCAAGTCAGCTCAGTATCAGGCCTGACCTTTACTCTATGTCCATAAGCATCTAGAGAGTTAATTCAGCTCATTTTAATGGAAACTTTAAGGATTTCATGGTCAATAAGGCTACAAAGCTGTTCCCTGTGGCAACTTGAAAGACAACTGTGGATGGAAGACCAGTAAAGCTTGAGACATTTATTTCCAGCCATTTCCTTTGCCTGCCTGAAATTCCTCCTCATGTCATCAATCTCTTGATATACTCTTAGAAAATCATTATCCTTTTCTGACCTGGAGGAATTCTCTCCTCTTTAAGACTTTAAGCAGCAGTCACTCTTTGGTGTTATATCAGAAAATTGACAATAGTTCAGAACTATAATGTATATGAAGGGAAAAAAATACCCCTTATTCCTATTTCAAGTTCCCCATAGTAACTTTCAAATGATGTCTTTTGGACAGTGTTTTTCACTGAGACAGTTTTGTCAATTAAACTGGGGAGCTAGGGCATCAGGGAACATAACTAGAAATGTGGAATTTTTAAATCTCTCTTAGTGTTGTCATCTGATATTTTTAGCCTCCTTTTATTCTCTATTTTCAGAAAGAAAAGAGTTTGCTCAGATGTGAAAGGGTTACAAAAAATAGGTTATACTCAAATGTGGTAAAAGTTTTCCACAGGAAAAGAAATCATAAACAGAAAGCATTATTTTTATAGTGCTGTTAACCTTAGTTTATGGCCTAGTTTTTATTACAAATTTGTTATTTGCTGAAAGCTATGATGTAACATCAAAAAGCTGAACTTCATTCACAAGATGCCAGAGTATTCCACCTAGTAAAATTTAGAGTTTAGCAAAGTGTTGCTTTTTAATTCAAGAAGAAATTTAATAAATTATAATCTTTAATCTTTATGCTTACCACCAATTAAAGATGCGTGTATACTTTCCCTGGAACGAATTTCTTTTACTAATCAATAACAATTAAAAAATAGAATAAATTCTCAATAAACCAAATGGTTTCAAGGCAAAATAATGAAAAACTCAGGAAATATTTATAAATGTATCCATTGTGAGCAATTAGTGGAGAATGATATAAATCAGTATTTACTCTGGGTTAATTCCCTAGTTCTTTAATTTTTTTTCTGTATTTTTTCTCTCCTTTCTTTCTTTTTCTTTTTAATTCGAGTCTCATGTAGCCCAAACTGGCCTTGAATTCATTCTATAGTGGAGAGTGACCTTGAATTCCTTACCTTCCTTCCTTACCTCCTAAGTGCTGGGATTATGGACATTACAGATATGCACCATCAAATCCAGCATTGATCTGTTTTCAAAAATAAAATATTTAAAAAGCCATAACACCCGATGACAAATTTTGCATTCTGGTATTTGTCTCAGTGAAAAACAGTGAAATTCAGTTTCTGAAAGTTCTACTTGTAAGGAAATATGAAGCAGGGAAGAGAGAGAAAGAGACCGACTCAACAGAACAGGCAGGTTTATTCACAGAACAAGCAGGTTTGGGGCAGAGCATCAACCTGAAAGGGCACTCTGCCTGGCCCGGTGCTGCAGAAGGTGGGCACCTTCTTGAAGCCTGGGATCAGGAGGCAAAGCAACCTTTTTCACAGACTCGGGGTTTTTATATTTTTTCCCTTTGAGGCGGGCTTAGGAGCTGGTGGTTGAGGTTGTGTCATATTGAGAGGGCAATTGCAGGGTGGGCTGCATTCCTACAAGACTCCGGGTTCTGGGAAAGTCATCAGGGGGAAATAACCACCCAGGAACACTCAGGACCAAATATTTCCAATTAATTGCATAAGCTAGTTGATGGTTCCTTGATCTTTTACTTTCATTTCCTTCTTTGTTTAAAGGCACAAAAGATTTCAATAAATTGGCAGTCATAGATGAGTATTCCTTATAACTCAAAAAACTTGGAAAATTTGGAAAGATAAAACAGGAAAGAAGAATGCATAGGTGTAAAAACAGATGCAGGTAGCCCAGGGACAAGACCAGCTTTACTGATAATGGTAGAATAACCTGGAGCCCTTTGAAAAACACTGATGCCTGGAACAGACTGTGGTGACACATATCTGTAATCCCAGCACTCAAAAGGCTGAGGTGGGAGGATTGAGGCCAGCCTTAATCTATACAACAAAACATATCTTTAAAATAACAACAAAAAATATAATGATACTTGTCCCTGAACCTTAATGGATCTGATTTAATTGGTCTAGCTTCAGGCTTGAGTACAGGTATCATTTACAAAAATTCTCTGTTATCCATTCATCAAGTGACCTGCATCTAGGCTTTTTCCATGTCTTAGCTATTGTGAACAATGTAGCAATGAACATGGATGAGCTTATATCTCTGTATTAGGGATATAGTCCTTTGGGTCTATGTTCAGGAATGACATCTCTGGGTCATATGATAGATTTATTTCTAGTTTTTGGAGGAACTGTCACAGTGATTTCAATATGGGCTGCACCACTGTGCATTCCCGCTAACGGTGTATTGGGGTTTCCAGTCTCCTTTTCCTCATGAGGATTTGTTGTCTTTTGTTTTCTTCATCTTAGCTCTAATGACTAGGGTAAGACAAAAATCTCAAAGTAATTTCACTTTTTATTTTCCTAATGACTTATGGTGAACAGTTTAAAATATTTCTTTGCCAACTATATTTCTTGTTTGTATATTCTAGACATTAATCATCTGTCAGATGTACAGCAAAGATTTTTTTCCCATTCTTTAGGCTGCCTCTTCAGCGGATTCACAGTTTCCTTTGATTTGCTGATGGCTTGTCTTATTTCCTGGATGACTAGGTTCCTATTCAGAAAGTTCTTACCTTGGCCTATATTCTGAAGTATGCTCCCTATTCTAGCTTCTGGAACTTTCAGAGTTTCAGGTGTAACATTGAGATATTTGATCCATGTAGAATTGATTCATGTATAGGATGAAAGAGAAGGATAAAGTTTCATTATTCTGTCTGTATATAGGCAACTTTCCCAGCACTATTTATTTCAAGATGCGTTTTTCCTCCAGTGTGTACCAAAAATCAGGTGGGTGTAGGTGTGTGGACTTCTAAGGTCTCAATTCTATTCCATTGATCAATGGATCAATGATTTGTGCTAATAACATGCTGTTTTTACTACTATGTCTCTGTAGCATCACTTGAAATAAAATTATACTGATTCCTCCAACAGTGTTTAGTGTTTTTTATTGTTCAAGATTGTTTTAGCTATCTGAGGTTTTTGTGCCTCAATATGAATTAAAAGATTGTTTTTCTCAATTTCTGTGAAGAATTGCATTGGGATTTTGATGAGGATTGCATTGAATCTGTAAATTGCTTTAGGGAGAATGGCCAGTTCACAATGATTAATCCTACCAACCCATGTGCATAGGCGGTCTCCCCATCTTCTGGTGCTTGTTTTAAAGATTTTATTGTATACATTTTTTGCTTTCTTGGTTCTGGATATGATAGGACTGGTGCACTCAGGAACTCTTAGCAGCAGTTGCTGTACACGATCAATACAGCGAACATTCTTGCACGGATGGGGAGTAGGATTGCTGTACATGATCAATCCAATGAACATTCCTGCACAGATGGGGAGTAGGGACTCAAAGTTCCCACTCCTACCTTTATAGCTATTGACACATAGGATAAAGAGTAATTTTTCTCTAATGATGTTGCCTCTATTGAGTTGACCATACTCCAGTGGATGATCTAAAGCTCATGTGTGTATCAGCAAAACAAATTGGATTTGGTGGGTTATAAAATTTGTTAAAATATTTTATTTAAATTTTTTATTTTACGTGTATGAATGTATTGCCTGCATGTATGTAAGTGTACTCATGTTGTGAAATCCCCATGGAGGCCAGAAGAGGGCATCAGGTCCCCTGAAACTGGGGTTATGAATGGTTGCTAGCTGCCAGGTAGGTGCTGGGAACCGAGACCAGGTCCTCTGCAAGAGCAACCAATGCTCTTAACCACTGAGTCATCTTTTTAGCCCTGTAGTAATAAGAAAAATTAAAAAGAACACAAAGAAAGAATGTGGTGAGGAGGCAGGGAGTGGGGAGTGATCTGGGGGCAGTGAGGGAAAGTAGTAGGGGAGAATATAATCAGAATACATTCAACACATGTATGAAATTCTCACAGAATTAATACAAATATATTAAAATTTTCTACACTGCTTTAACTTTAATATAGGTTTAAGAATGCCTACTGCCAGGATAACCCTTCAAGTGTAGAACACTGGCCCCTAGGGGTTCCAGAATCAGTGTGGCAAAGTCCATGAAATCACAGTGCACTTCAAAATTATGCTGATGCTCCTTAGCCTCTTCCCTGTGTGGACATTTGCAGTCATGGTGCAAAAACAATGATGGTTAAAAAATATTTTTGTAATTTTTTATTATTATTACTCTTTTTTGTTGTTGTTTTGGTCAGGTGTTTTTTTTTTAATTTTTTTTTTACAATTAAAGTTACAGTTTTAACAATATGCAAAATATTACAGTAATTCAGATTTTTTGGCATAATGATTACAGATTTGATAAATACATTTTATATCTCATAATAGCGATGAGGATTATACAAAAGCTATTAAAACAATTATGAGAATAAATTCTATTGTCACTTAAGTATCTAAAGCTATTTTCCTTTGCGTTCTTCCAGAATGATTTGTTCTTATTCTTTACCTTAATTTGAGGGAGTTCAAGAAGATACTTGGTTTTTTTTTTTTTGTTTTTTTTTCTTTTTCATACAGAAGAATTCCTTCCAAAGCAATTGACATTGAGACGTTTTCACATGTATTTTTAATCTCTATATACATGACTATCACTGGTCACAGTCACCCACCTTCTGAGCTCCTCGGCATCTGAGCATGAATACAAAATCGTCAGATAGACAGCCTTCCTCTCCCACTAGAGGCTCCATACTCTGCCATCCCTGTCACTGTCCACTGTGTTGTCAGCACCCTCATCCATTCTCCCCTGTCTGCCCTTCTGGTAAATCTAGTCAGCCAGAGGAACCTGTTCCAGGAGGGTCAGCTGTTCCTCATCTACGGCAATCCATTGTCAGTATTCCTTTGGATAGAATTGGGGTCTGCTGTTCATTTTTCCAGTAGTATGTTGGGTTACTGTCTGGAAGAGCCTTTATCTATCCTGGCCAACAACTCGAATGAATCTGTTATACTAAGTGAAGTAACACAATCTCAGAAAAGGGAAGTATAACCAAAGAGTAAAGGGGCCAACATAATATCATAAGAGTATACATATTATTATTTCTCTTATTTATTTATATGTCTGCACATGCCAAGGCATGCACATGGAGACCAGAAGACAACTTGCAGAAATAGTTTCTTTCTATCATGTGGGTCGTGGGGATTTGAACTCATGTTGTCAGGCTTGGTGACAAGTGCCCTTACCATTAAGCCATAGTGTTGTTCATTTTCATGATAGTTCTTACATATATGAAAGTAAAACAAAAAAAGCTAGTTTCTCTAAATGACATATTGATGAAAGAGAATGGCATTAATTTTGTTAAATATAAATGTGGGGCTGGAGAAATGGCTCAGTGTTTAAGAATACTTTGTGCTTTTGTAGAGTACCTGGGTTTAGTTCCCAGAACCCACATGCCAGCTCACAACCACCTATAACTCCTGTTCCAAATGATCCAGTGCCCTCTTCTGACCCTTGTGTGCACCAGGCATGCATGCCATGTACAGATATACATGCAGGAAAACACCCATACATATAAAAGTAAAAATTAAAAAAGCTTTAATTGATGTTCTTTAAGGGAGTGATGCTAGATAGGCCGATCAGACTCCAGTGGATGAAATCACACCAACGGACATCTGGGAACACAAACTTGACTTGATAGGCCTTAACAGATATGACAGAATGTGTAAAATCCAGTGGGGAGGTGCTATGGTGGATGCAGATGGGGAGGGTGTGTAAATATGATTAAGATGTATTTTATGAAAAACAGAAAACCTCAATAAAAATAAATACAGTAGAAATATTAAAAAATAAAAAAGCCTTTTAAGACTTTAAAACTATCAACCTCTCACTACATATACTTGTATTGAATACATATATATATATTTGTATTCTATGATAAAATGAAAATTATACATAAAGTATATCTGCTCTATACTAAAGTATAATATCTTGAGGAAAAAATCCTTGTGTAATTATATTGTGAGCTAAAAATAGCTTATGTTTTCACAAAACACCATTTTAATTTGAAAGATGAACAGCCTGCAGCTATATAGATTTGTGTACTTGACAGGTATTTTATTGAAAATGATTGAGGTCCTTCATAGAACCACAGATACTTCAAGGAAAGTTTACTCGCATTTTCAATGATAGGATTTGAACTTTCATGTGCTAAACTTTTGAAAACTTAACACCCATTGTTTCCCCAATGTGGTGTAAAGTTATCAAAGCATGCTCAGAAAAGATCAGAGGATTGGACAGAAGAGCTACATTTGGTAAGGAACTTTTATTATTGCATTTACTCATGTGTGTGTGTGTATGTGTGTGTGTGTGTGTGTGTGTGTGTGTGTGTGTGTGGTGTGCTTGTAAGCATTTGCCATGATATGCCTGGGGAGGTCAGCGGACAACTTGCAGAAGTCAGCTCTCTCCTGTTACCATGTGTGTCTTGAGGATCAAACTCAGATTGTCAGACTCAGTAGTAAGTACCTCTACTTGCTGAACTATCTTGCCAACATTTTGAATCTTTGGAATGTAATCTATTTTTCAGAAAGTTAGGATTGTTATTTTACTGTGTGATACTTAAGTAGGTTTGATATAATACATTTACAAGAGCTGACTGTGACATTCTGCTCTTCCTTAGCCCCGTTTCCTATGAAGTGCTACTTGAAAATCAAATTGCCACATTACATTTACATCACATGTTATGCCTGGAGTATTGTCCTTTGAAATAGATTGGTCAGGGTACGCTATTCACAGAAGAGCAATAAGCTACCAGCTTGGTATTGCTATTGAATCTTTGCTCTCGTGGAGAGAATGCCAAAGTAAGTTATATACTACACTTGAAAAATAGAAGAGCCTCTTCAGACCAAGTTGAGTATGAAAAGGAAGGTGGGGGGAGATCCTCTCTGTGACTAAACATTTCTTCATTCAACTGTAGTATTTTCACTCTCCTGGGAAAGTTGAAACGTCTGTGACCATCTCTATTTTAGCATTTCCCTAACTACCCATTTAACTTTACTGTCAATACCCTTTGCCCATCAAATTTGTGCACGGTAGCCATGTAACAGTTACAGGTAATTGAATGTGCACAGGTTATGCCTTACATACTCAGAAAAGGACAAATATGCCACTTCTTGAAGAATTAATAAAGAAAGTAAGATTTTTTTAAAGTTTACTTATGACATAGAGTTCTTGATATAAGATTAATTGTGTAATGCCATTGGAGGTGAAATAATTTTGAAATGTCCACCAAATACATGCATCCCTAAAATCATGCTGGAAATCTGTGAAGATCAATCAGGCCCCTATAGTAATGAATAATTTTTTGAGAAAGAGCAATGTGGAAGATAACATAGGCCTGGAAGCTCTTAAAACTTTACCTTTGTAATATACTGTGATGTTTAACTAACTAATGTGCACAGTGCTCTCAAATTTAAAAAAAGTGCAATTTATTATCAAATATCAAAACTTTATTGAGAAGATAAAATGATTCTAAAGTTATTTGAGATATTTTTGATCATTTATATTTATTTACACAATTTAAGAGTGCTGTTTTCAGTGAAGAAAGACTTCTGTGTTATTAATGGGAGGATATTAACGGCATATTAATGAGAAGATTTAATTAGATCAATGCAGGTAAGTAGATTGCAGCACTGGAAGCCGGTAGCAGTTTTCTTCCTATTGTTTTTGTTTCCTTAGTTTCCTAAGAAATAAAATAGGTTGAAAGGGAGATCATGGAAAGTTTTCAGGGGTTTGAAGTTTGAAAAGAGGAAATATGAAATAATAGTATATGAAATAATTTAATTTAGGTTATAGTTTGTAATATATTTACAGAGCTCCACAACTGGTCACACACACAGACTATCTGTTTGAGAGATGCCCAGCCTTAAGTGACACATCTACAGTGTAGCCTCTAGACCTAAGGCTCAAGGATCATAGCGGAGCAGGGGATAGAGGAAATATTAATGCATCCCTCAACTCTCACCAGTGAAGCTGCCTCATGTAACAGAGTGATAAGCACACAGAAGGCCACAACTGGCCAGTGTGTGGAGAATAAGAGACTGCAGAGTATGTTTCCCTAGATAGGATTCCTATATTAAACCCATGGCTCAGGGACCATTGCAGAAGAGTGGGTGGAAAGATTGTAAGAGGCAAGTTTGGTGCATGATTATAAGGAAACAGAGGTTTTCAGGCCTCTGGGAGCTTGCTCATATGAACTTGAGGCAATGGTGACACCATGCCCAAGACCTGTGCTGACTCACTCAAACAAACACCCAACATAAATCTGGGGAAATGGGCAGCAGGCCCCAACCTTAGCCAGGAACCTTATTGGCAACTGATAACTGCTGAGTGAGGGAGAGCTGATTTTTTAAAGGGAGTGGTTCTAGATAGGTTGACTAGATGCTAGTGGATGAACTTGCACAAGGGACATCTGGATACAAAAGCTTGACCATATATTCCTTAACATATATGACAGTATCCATGAATTGCATTAGTGGTAGGGTGCTATGGGGAGGTGAGGATGGGATAGGGGGTCTAAATATGATTAAGATGTATTGTAGGAAAAGAACAACAATTTAATAAAAAATATTCATTAAAAAGAACATAAATATGCCTTTAATGAAAATATAATACAGATAATATTACATTAAATTAAAGTACAGAATTTAAAGGGTATGACATGAAAATAGAAAGAGGAATCCTGGAGATAGAAGGGTCAAGTGCAGAGGTAGGGAGGGATTGGGTGAATGGACTGATGGAGGAGAGGAGGAGCAGCCAAAACAGAGTATGTGTAACATTCCATAATGAAACTTACTTTGTATGCTAATTAAAAAGTAAAAGTAGGAGATGGAGAGATGGCCCAGCCTTCAAGAGCACTGGCTGCTCTTGAAGAGGACCTGATTCTGTTTCCAGCAGTCACATGGTGGCTAATAACCATCTGGAATTCCAGTTCCAGTGGATCTGATGATCTTTTCTGGCTTCTTCAGGCATTGTATGCAAGGGTTCACTTACATACATGCAGGAAAACACTCATAAACATAAAATAAAAATAAAATTTAAAAAGTAAATAAAAGTAAAAATAAAGTTTTAAAGGGTGAATGAACTAAGGAAATAGATCATCATTGCAGGACATCACTAGTAAGTTAATTGATTACTAACTATAAATTGAAAGTGAGATGTACTGTATAATGGAGAATTTTTCTCTTACCAATTCAAATTCATGGCTGCTAATATGAGAAATTGATTTAACTAGGTTATGGTTTTGCTAAGAAAGAATGATAAAGAAGATAAGTCAGTATGGGAAGAGGTAATATTGAACAGGACAGTAAGAGAAGTAAACTAGGTTGAATTTAGGCCTCAACTGATTAGAAAACTTGGTGAGAAGAGAGAAACCTAAATAGATGGGGAAATCAGAATTTTTCTCACCATAACATTATTTTCAGTCTTTCTAAAGATACACTTTAAGGGGACTTGGGCAGCTGGAGAGATGGCTCAGTGGTTAAGAGTACTGACTGCTCTTGCAGAGGACCAGGGTTCAATTCCCAACACCCACACTGTGGCTAACAATCGTCTGTAACTCCAGTTCCAGGGGACCCAACACCCTCTTTTGTCCTCCAGGCATTGCATGCCACTGGTGGGCTTAATATATGTGCAGGAAATATAGTCATACACATAAAATAAAAATAATATTTTTAAAGTATACTTTGATATGGAATATGGTTAGTTTTTGTGTTGCTGTGATGAAATCACTGCCCTAAACAGCTTACAAGGGAAATACTTATTTTAGTTCATCATTTTGGAGGTTTTTGTCCATAAACCTTGGTTCTAGTTAACTCTGTGTCTGAAGTGGTACAGAACACTGCATAACTGGGAGTATGTGGTAGACTCTTTCATCTTATGGTGGACAGGTAGCAGAGAGGCACAGACTGGAGACCAAATATAACTTCGGAAAGCAAAGCCCAGCAATCTTGACTTAGGTCCTTCCTCCTACAGTTTCCATCATCTCTTAAAACAACTTAATCAACTAGGATGAAGTGTTCACTATGTGAGTCTGTGAGTGATATTGAATATTCAAACCATAGTGGAATGGGTGTTTATTATATGACTCAATACCTTCTTTTCTTTGATTACTCACCAGGAATTGAAAGATCTTTCTATTCCAAACTTATAAAGTGATGGGGTATACTGGTCCAATGTATTTATTTTCTAATATTTTAAAGCTTAGATCCATCTGAACGTTATTTTTGTATGAGTGGAGAAGGGTTTAGTACTTTTCATACAAGTGAATAATTCCTTCATAATTTTCTTATTTACAGTTCCATTTCTTATCTGTTCTTATATTTGGATTCTTCTAGTTAAGTTCTTTAAAGATTTCACTCTCCAGAACCTTTAGGATTTTGACTGTATTACATGAGCATTCTATAATATACTTATTCAGAAAGAACTAACACATTAATAATTTGGAGATATACTTTCTTAAAAATCGGTATTTCTGTATCTCCATGTAATCAAGTTTATTGGGTTTTTGTTATTGAATTTCACAGTTTTAGTCAAAAGCACTTAGTAATAATATTTGCTAAGTTAATTGTGGAGTTTTGACCACAAAATAAAATGCCAAACTTTTCTCTCTCTCTC
>NW_008349975.1:5398923-5399410 GCF_000622305.1 Nannospalax galili | reverse complement strand
TAGAATAGTTCTTTTGCTGGTATCATAACAATGTGGTTGTCATTAAAGTAGTTTGCAGGATAGACATAACTCATTATCTAATGAAGAGAGTTTTTTGGGTATATTTTTATTGAATTTTTGTGTATTTCATACAAAACATTTAAATCATCTTTATCCCTCCTCCCCATCTGTACCTTCCCTATCCCTTCCCAACTGGATTTCATGTTTTCTGTCACTTATATTAAGGCCTATTGTGGTTGTCATTAAAGTAGTTTGCAGGATAGACATAACTCATTATCTAATGAAGAGAGTTTTTTGGGTATATTTTTATTGAATTTTTGTGTATTTCATACAAAACATTTAAATCATCTTTATCCCTCCTCCCCATCTGTACCTTCCCTATCCCTTCCCAACTGGATTTCATGTTTTCTGTCACTTATATTAAGGCCTATTGAATCAAGTGATGTAGAGTATACTGTATATAAATATAAGAATCCATATGTAAATA
>NW_008349975.1:5389588-5398843 GCF_000622305.1 Nannospalax galili | reverse complement strand
TTCATTTAAAATTTTTAAAAAAGAAATCTGAGAATAAATTATCATACCCAAGAGGCACCTCAGTAGGTATCATGACTAAGTGTGATGTAGTGAGAATACGTCATTTTGGAATACTGAAGAGACTTCAGGGAAAACTGGGAAATTATGGTAAAATTCGGATGCATGATCAGAAAATAATTATGCCATACAAAGAATAGATTTTACTAAGAGGGGTACTGACACATGGTGATAGTTACCTCTCCCTGCTATCTTTATAATGTTTCTGTTAAATCTCGATGTCCCAAATTATTTATCAAATAATAAAAGCAGAAGTGTGCATCCATAACCAACAGGAGAAATTCTTAGGTACTGAGAGACTTTAAAACTTGGATGAACTTGCACCAAGGGACATCTGAGTACAAATGCTTGACCAGATAGAACTTAGCATACATGACAGAATGCATGAAATACAGTGGGGGGGTATGGGGGCACAGATGGAGGGGACTAAATTTGATTAAGAACTAATATAAAATGAAGAAAATCTCAACAGTTTGAATTATTTGACCTCTTCTTTTCCATTTAGTACTCCTTTAATTTCCTTCTCTTGTGTTATTGCAAGAGTTTTAAGCGCTATATTGAAAAGGAGTGGAAATAGTAGACAGCCCTGTCTGGTTCCTGATTTTAATGGGAATGCTTCCAGTATTTCTCCATTTAGAATGATGTTGGCTATGGGTTTATTGTATACAGATTTAATTATGTTGATGTATGTTCCCTCTAGACCAATTCCTTCTAGAACTCTTCACATGAATGCATGTTGGACTTTGTCAAAGGACTTTTCTGCATCTATTAAGACTCCCATGTGATTTTTGTTTTTAAGTCCAGTTATATGTTTTATTTCATTTATTGACACATATATTGACTCATCCCTGCATCTCTGGAACAGGGCCAACTTAATCATGGTGGACGAATTTTTTGATGTATGTCTGAATGTGGTTTCTAAATATTTTGTTGAGTATCTTTGCATATATGTTCATTGAGGATATGGGCCTATAGTTTTCCTTTTTTGTTGTGTCTTTACCTGGTTTTGTTATTAGAGTGATACTGACTTCATAGAAGGAGTTTGGGAGTTTACCCTCTGTTTCTATATATTTGAATAGTTTAAGAAGTATTTGTTGTAGACCTTTACTGAATGTCTGGTAGAATTCTGCTGTGAACCCATCTAGGTCTGGACAGTTTGGAGGTCTACAAGTTTTCGATGAGAGATTTTGTATTACTGTTTCAATTTCCTTTATTGTTATGAGTCTGTTTAAATGGTTGATCTCTCCTTGGTTTAACTTTGGTGGTGTCCATGATATTAGGAATTCATTCACTTCCTTTTGATTTTTGAATTTAATGGAGTATAGATTTTTAAAGTATTTCCTTACAATGTTCTGGATTTTTTGGTGCCTCCTGTGATGTTTAGTCTCTGATTTTAATTTGGATTTGCTCTTTCTTTCTTTTGGTTAATTAGGATGAGGGTCTGTCTACATTGTTTAGCTTTTCAAAGAAGCAGCTTTTAGATTGACTCATTTTTCGTATTGTTTTCTTTGTTTCTATTTCATTAGTTTCTGCTCTGAGTTTCATTATTTCTTCTTGTCTACTAGGTTTGGATTGGTTTGTTCTTGTCTTGCCAGAGTCATGAGTTGTACTGTAAAGTCATTTACATGTGTTCTTTCTGATTTTTATTGTAGGCACTTCCCTCTTAGGACTGGTTTTAAAGTGTTCCGGAGGTTTTGTTGTGTTGTATTCTCATTGTTATTTAGTTCCAGGGATACTCTTATTTACTTCTTAATTTCTTTTTTGACACATTCATCAGTCAGGAATGTATTGTTTAAACTCCATGAGTTTAAATACTTACTAGAGCTTCTTTTGATGTTGATTATAAACATTATTTCACTAAGTTCTGATAGAATGCATGAAATTATTTCAGGTTTTTTTTTTGTATTTGTTGAGGTTTTTTTTGTGTGTTCCAGACTGTGTTCAATTTTAGAAAAACTTACGAGTTACTGAGTAGAAAGTGTATTCTTTGGTGTTGGGTGGAGTATTCTGTAGATGTCTGTTAGGTCCATTTCATGTAAGATGCCATTTAATTCGGATGTCTGTTTATTCTTTTTCCAGTTGACCTATCTATTGAAGATGGTGGGGTATTGAACTCAATCAAGGGTGGCACAGCAAACACAGCCAAATATATAGATCCTAGAGAAAACCCTATCATATCTTTAGACAAATGAAATTTCTTCCCATATGCTAAATATGGATCCTTATATTTACAGACAAGAATACTGTACACCACTCATCAAAGAAGCTTCTTTTTTCACTAGATGGAGGCTCTTGCAGAATCCCACAACTGGTCAGACACAGAAAATTTACATATGAGAGATGTCCAATCCCAGGTGACATATCTACAGTGGACCCTCTACACCTAAGACTCATGAAACATAGTGGAATGGGGGAAAGAGAGAAAACTAGTGCATCCATCAACTCTCACCTGTGAAGGTTCTTATACAACAGAGTGTGAGGCATAAAATGGTCACAATTAGCCAACTTTTAAATAAGAGACTGCAGAGTGTGTATCCCTGGATAGCATTCCTATATCAAACCTTTCCCACCCACAGCTCAGGGACCATTGTGGAAGGGGGGAGGTGGATTGTAAGAGCCAGGGTTGGTCCATGGACATAGGGGAGTAGAGGCTTTCAGGTCACTGGAAGCTTGCATATGTGAACTTGTGGCAATGGTGGCATCAAGCACAGGACCCATGTGAACCCAATCAGACAAGGGCCCAAAGTGGAGTGAGGGAAATGGGTGGCAGGTCAGCCCTAGTCTGGGAACTACTGGAGACCGATTACTACTGGGTGAGGAAAATTAGGCCTTGCTAACCATCTCTAGATAGGCTGACTAGACTTCAGTGGATGAATTTGCATTGAAGGATGAGTACAAATGCTTGTCTGGATAGGACTTAAGATGAATGGCAGAATACATGAGGTTCAGTGGGGCAGGTATGTATGGAGGAGGGGGTCTAAATTTGATTAAGAACTATTGTATGAAATGTACAAAAGCTCAATACAAATTTTTTTTAGACTTGAATTAAATATGATGGTATACTATTTTCTCTCTTTAGAGAAATAGATAAGAGATTTAGATGTTTCCCTTAGATTGTACATTTATTTAATCTACTCTCCATTAAAACAAGGGCCAAGCCAAGAGTGTAACTCATTGACAGAGAATGTGCTTCACATGTGGAAATACTTGGACTCAGTACTTAATAAACAAAAACCAATAAAGCACATTATTTTAAACTAAAATCTAATTTAAAGATTTTATGGAAAGTAAATTCATTTCAATATTGACATAAGCAACATTTTACTGAATCAAGAATAAACATTTAGATCATAGGAAACAGAATAAAATGATAAACTTTAGCAATAATCCAAATATATGGACATTTTGTCTGTGGTCACTGTGGTATTTCAACTGAGGAAAGCAGGGAAAAATTAACAAGCAATTGCTGAGCTACATAAATGAACAGATTCCATATTGATGAAGTATCACACATTTTAAAAAGTATTTTAGTACAAATAATTCCAGTAGTCAATGCATTCCTACATATGATAGAACAAAGGGAAAGTAATTTATTGAAGACTTTATGTATACACTAATAAGAAATGACCTCCATAATTCTATGTCATAGACTTTTACCTAGTCACACAAAAATGAGAAATCTCATTATTGATGTTGATCGCTAAGATACAGTGTATTTTCTTGGTTGTTTACATTGCTATATTTACGAGGACCACTTTTTAGGTACTGTTTTCCATTACTACCATCAAGTTTAGATCAACACTTTTCTGGTATTCCTTTTTAAATCTATGTTTAGATGGAGAAAAATGTCAAAACTGAAGGATGGACTTTGAGTATCATGTATGAATTATATAAGGGGTTTTCATCATACATTTAAATATTTGCTTATAATATATTGGTGCATATTTTTGTCCAACTATAATGCCATATGTCAGTACCACTTCCTCCTTAAAGAAGAGGAATTAAAAATACAGAGGTGAGACAGAGGAGAAGATGGAGAGAAAGAAGGAGGGAGGGAGGGAGGGAAGAGAGGGAGAATAAGCTAGCATCAGATTAGAAGTGAATTAGTTACTTTTCTGTTGGTGTGATAAGACACCATGACCAAGGCAACTTATAGAAGGAAGAGTTTATTGGTGCCAGAGAAGAGTCCATCATGGTGGGGAGGCATGGCAGAAGGCACGCAAAGCACACAGCTAAGTGCTCACATCCTTAAGCAGGCACAGTAAGCAGAGAGAGTCATCCTGGAAGTGGACACGGCTATTTACTCTCAAAGCCCACTCCCAATGGTTTGCTTCCTTCAAGATGGCCACACCTCTTAAAGGTTCCATGGCCCTCCCTGAAAAGTATCGCCAAATGTGGAACAAGTGTTCAAATACTTGGAGATATGGGACAGTCTCACTCAAACCACCAGAGTGTGAATGAATGAAAATACTAATTAAAAAGTTCACCTTCAATCTTCAGGGTTTTTTGTCTGATTTGACTTGGTATAGGACTTGAACATAAAGTTAATGACCTTAAATCATAAAACAACACATTAACTAAAAGGGAAAAACTAGGGGATGTAGTTCGCTGATACAGCACTTGCTTAGTATGCACAGGGCCTTGCGTTGGATCCACCACAAAGAAAAGAAAAAAAGGAATGAAAGAAGGAAGGGAAAAAGAAAGAAAGGAAGAATGGTGATTATACACAAACACAAGTGTTTGACACATTTCAAGGAAACAATACAAAAGACAGAAAGAAGTCTTCAAAGCCACTACAAGTATTAAGATAATATTAATGGTGGCTTGACTTCAGGAAGTGACTAAGGGATTAGAAAGGCATGAGATGATTTAGCATCTTAACTCTTGTGCATTGCAGATGCATGACAGATCCATGGGAACTAAAATGGGTTTCGGTGTGTGGTGGGTTGAATGAGAATGTCCCCCATAAGCTCCAAGTATTTGAGCATTTTGTCTCCAGTTGCTAGTGTTGTTTTGGGAAGTCTTAGAAGATGAGGCCATGCTGGAGGAAGCATGTCACTGGGGGTTGGGCTTAGAAAGTTCTTAAGCTTTGTCAGCTCTCCAGTTGCTCTATCCTTCCTGTGTCTGCTTGAAGATGTGAGTTGTTAGTTTCCGCTCCTACTAGCCACCTCTTCCACCATGCTTCCCTGCCATGATGGACTCTTGCCCTTTTGGAACGGTAAGCTAAATAAACTCTTTCTTCTATAAGTTCCCATGCGTTTTTTATTTTATTTTATTTATTTATTATTTATTTATTTTTCATTTTATATGTATGCGTGTATTGTCTGAATGCAGATAAGTGCACCCACATAGTGCAGTGCCCATGGAGGACAAAAGAAGCTGTTGGATCCCTGGAACTGGAGTTACTGACAGTTGTTAGCTGCCATGTGGGTGCTGGGATTCTAACCTGGGTCTTCTGCAAGAACAACCAGTGTTCTTAACTGCTGAGCCATCTCTCCAGCCCCAGCCATGGTGTTCTTATCACAGCAACAGAAAAGTAACTAATATAGTATGTAAGCTTTTTTTTTTTGGTTTTTGTTTTTAATATATGCTATTTAATGAATGAGATCCATAGCTTTCCAATATGACTGGTTTGTGAATGTATAATATATTTGAGTTCTTTAAAGTGTATTTAAATTTCATGCGTACTGCATTTCATACAAAAAGCGAAACTCATTGTTCACTGTTCAGCTCATGGTTAGAAATAGTGGATTTAAGATATATGGTCTTTGATAAATTGAAAATAACTATTTGTTTTCATGCTCAGGTACCAACATAGATGTCTGTGCTCTATTAAAAAAAATTGAGGGGCATGTAGTTAAATCCAGGGAAATACAATTATGAGATTTTTTGGTTAAATTTTAAATTGAGTTTGTGTATTTCATACAGAACATCTTAATCATCTTTATACCCGATTCCTTATTGGCACCCTCCCATAGCCCCCCCCCCAATTTCATGCATTCTATCATTTGTGTTAAGGCCTATTGGGTCAAGTTAGTGTTCCCAGACATCCCTCAATACAAGTTTATCCACTGAGGTCTAGTCAGTCTCCTACCTAGAGTCCCTCCCTTTAGGAAGATCAACTCTTCCTCACCCAGCAGTAATCAGATGCAAACAGGTTCTTTGGCTAAAATTGGGGTCTGCTACCCATTTCCACTGTTCTGTGCTGGATTTTTGTCTGCTTGAGTTTACATGGGTCTTGTGCGTGCTGAGACCATTGCTGTAAATTCATATGAGCAAGGTCCCAGGAGCCTATAGGGCTCTATTTCCATATGGTCATGCATCTCCTCCCTGGCTCTTATACTCTTTCTTCAATAGTACCTGAGCCCTGGGTGGGTAGGGTTTAATATAGGAGTCCTGTCCACTGCAGACTACTATTCTCAATGCTTTGGCCATTTGTGTCCTTTTGTGTTCATGGCCCTCTGTTGCATGAGGGAGCTTTGTTGATGACAATTGAAAGATGCATTACTATTCTCTCTACCCCATTCCACTATGTTCCATGAGCCTTAGGTGTAAAGGTTACATTGTAGACGTGTCACATAGGGTTGGGCAATTCACATTCTCTTTGTGTGACCTCTTGTGGAACTCTGTAATAATCGCCATCTGTTGCAAAAGAAGCTCCTTTGATGAGTGCTGACTGGAATACTTCTCTGTATTATAAGGATCCATATTTGCACGTAGTGAGGAATTACGTTTGCTTAGGGATGTAACGGTTTTGGGATTTTAATCTAAGATCTATGACCTCTCTAGCCATGAGTGTTTGGCTCTGTTTACAGTACCACACATGCATTTCTTCTTATTGAGTGTCTTTAAGTTCAATTAGGTAGCTGTTGATTACCTCCAAGATAAAAGTCCCACTAATGCCCCGATGTAGTTTGCTGTGCATTATTGTTGTGTTTATCAGGCCAGATGTGTGTGTAAGCATTTTAAAAACAATTGATGGTCTCTCAATATTTGATAGGCAAGAAGGGATCATATCAAAACTGAGAGATGCTACTCACAGAATGCCAAGAAGCAACTGTATTGCAGTGATTGACCAATAATTAGGATTGTGAATCCTTTGTTTAAAGATCTATATTTTTTAAATATTTTATTTGTTCTGCTTCCCTGGGCCTGCATGACCCACAGGCCTCTCTCCAACCTGAAGGCCTTTCTCCAGGGTAAGCCAATAGCAGCCTCCGTGCCTTGACTCCTCCAGCTTTATTCATACTCCCATCCATCTCCCCAACCAGTGTCTCCTGCTAGCCTGGGTCCTGTCCCATTCCTTGTCTTGGTGCCCCAGACACCTGGGGAACCACCATTGCTTCCTGATCCTTTGCATCCAGACCAACTCAGTTTTTTCTCAGGTCCCCAGGAGCACTCTGGGCCTGGCCCCTCCCTCACCTCCCTCTGCTTCCCTGGGGCTGCATGATCCTGCAGCCTCTTTCCTGGACACCAGGGCTGACCTTTAATCTTCCTGATCCCTTGCATCCAGACCAACCCAGCTCCTCAGTGCAATCCCCAGGACCCCTTGGGACCACTACCTGCCCCCATATTCCTTTGCTTCTCTAGGTGACACTGCTACCAGCTGCCCTAGACCAGCATCTTTCCAGGGCCGGGCTCTCAAGCCAGTCCAACACCCAAATTCCTGAGGCCAAAATCTTTCCTGGAGGGATCCAGACCTTAGGAGGAAGCCTCAGGGCATCTGATCCTCATCTGAGTTGGGCCTCTGTGGGAATTCCTGAAGACAAAAGCAATCTGGCCACTCCAATATAAAATCAAAGGAGAGAACTAGAAGCTTAGAAAAAACAGCTTTTCAAGGCCAAAAAGTAAACCACAAAGATACATAAAGTTCACAAAAAGGAGCAAACCTAAACTTGAAGGCTTAAGTCTCACACAAGAAACAGAAAATACAAAAGAAATTCACATGTCAAAATCAAAGAGAAAAAAATAACATGAAAAACCAAAATAATATTTTTTTTTCTACCAAGTCCCATCAGTCCTCTAGAGGAGTACAATGAGAACCCCCTAGAGATAACACAGGACATGGAGTTCAAAAGAACAATTATAAACATGATAAAAGAAAATTTAAAGAACACACAAACAAATCAAAGAACTGAAAGAAGATAGGGATAAACTTCTGAATGAATTCAGAAGAGTTAGAAATATTGACGACTACTCAGGCTGAAATGAAGAAGGAAGTGAAACACCCAGTAAGACAATTAGAAATGACAGGAGAAAGACTCACCAATAGGATGAATGAAATGGAAAACAGAGTATCAAAACTGGAAGATAAAGTGGACGAACTAGACCACTCAAGCAAAGATTATGAAAAATTTAAGAAATCACAACACTGGAATACGTAAGAATTATGTGACACCATAAAAGGACCAAACTTATCAATCATAGGCATACAGGAAGGAGAAGAATCCCAAGATAATAACATGGACTAATCTTCAACAGAATCGTGGAAGAAAGTTTCCCCAAATTAAAGACATGCCCACACAAATACAAGAAGCATATAGAACACCAAATGGACAGGACCAGAAAAGAAACTCTCCATGGCACATTATAGTAAAAACAGTAAACATAAAAAACAGAGACAATACTGAAAGCTGCAAAAGAGAAACAACAAGTCATATACAAAGGAAAACCCATTAGGACTACAGCTGACTTTTCAGTGAAAACTATGAAAGCCAGAAGAGCCTGACCAAAGTATTCCCAGTTTTAAATGACCACAGATGCCAATGCAAATTACTATACCCAGCCAAAATGTCTATCATAGTCAAAGGGGAAAGAATAATCTTCCATGACATAAAGAGGTTGAAGGGATTCATGTCCACAAAACCGACCCTTCAGAGAGTTCTGGAAGCAATACAAAGAGCTGAAGAAAAGAACGACTGTAATCAAGGGGTTGCAGAAAGAAATTCAATGAAGGTGTAACTGGAAAAGTACAGCTATATCAAGAGTGTAAATAGAAATAAAAATGACAGGATTCAATACTCATCTTTCATTAATAACTTCAAATATTAATGGACTGAACTCCTGAGTCAAAAGACACAGATGAGGTGAATGGATTAAGAAACAAAACACATCTTTTTGTTGTCTGCAAGAAACTCATCTCACTTTCAAGGACAGACACTATCTCAAAGTGAAAGGATGGAAAAAAATATGCCAAGA
>NW_008349975.1:5387854-5389116 GCF_000622305.1 Nannospalax galili | reverse complement strand
ATGAAAAGGACAATACAACACAACAAAACCTCTGGGACATGCTGAAAGTGGTCCTTAGAGGGAAGTTTATAGCTCTAAGAGCCTACATCAAAAAATCATAAAGAACACAAATAAATGACTTAACGTTGCAAGTCAAGACACTTGAAAAGCAACAGCAAGCAAAACCCAAACCCAGCAGACAAGAAGAAATAACAAAACTCAGGGCAGAAATCAATGAAACTGAAACAAAGAAAACAATACAAAGAATCAACAAATCGAAGAGCTGGTTCTTTGAAAAGATAAATAATATTGACAGACCACTAGCCCAGTTAACCAAAAGAAAGAAAGAGAGCCTCCAAATGAACAAAATCAGAGGTAAAAGGGGAAACATCACAATGGACACCAGAAAGATACAGAACATTATAAGGGAATACTTTAAAAACCTATATGCTACTAAATTTGAAAATGTAAAAGAAATGGATGGATACCTAAAGGCATGGGAACCACCAAAACTAAACCAAGAAGAGATTAACAGCTTAGACGGACCCATAACACAAAAAGAAATTGAAACAGTAAAACAAAACCTCCCGACTAAAAAAAGTCCAGGACCAGATGGATTTACAGAATAATTCTATCAGACATTTAAAGAAGATCTGCATACAATACTACTTAATTTATTCAAAAAGACAGAAATGGAGGGAGAACTTCCAAATTCCTTCTGTGAAGCCAGCATCACTCTCATACCAAAGCCTGGTAAAGATACAACCAAAAAAGAAAACTATAGACCCATATCCTTAATGAACATAGATGCAAAAATTCTCAACAAGATACTTGCAAACCGCATACAGACACACATCAAAAAGATCATCCACCATGATCAAGTGGGCTTTATCCCAGAGATGCAGGGATACGTAAGGAACCAGACAAGGCTGTCCACTATCTCCACTCCTTTTCAACATAGTGTTTGAAACTCTTGCGAAAGCAGTAAAACAAGAGCAGAAAATTGGAGGAGTAATGAGTGCAAAAGAAGAGATCAAATTATCCCTTTTTGCAAATGATATGATATTATATCTAAAAGATGCCAAAAATTCCACGAGAAAACTCCTAGAAGTTATTAACACATTCAGTAAAGTGGAAGGTTACAAAATTAACCTACAAAAGTCTGTAGTTTTTCTATATACCAACAACCAATCAAGAAAAAGTACATGGAAACACTCCCTTTCACAATAGCCTCAAAAAAAAAAATCTTGGAATAAACCTGACCAAAAACATAAAAGACCTCT
>NW_008349975.1:5387257-5387831 GCF_000622305.1 Nannospalax galili | reverse complement strand
AAGAGATTGAGGAAGACATCAGAAGATGGAAGGACCTCCCATGCTCATTTAATATTGTGAAAATGACCATCCTCCCAAAAGTCATTTATAGGTTCAATACAATGCCAATCAAAATCCCCATGACATTTTTCACAGAATTGGAAAAAAACATCCTAATGTTCATATGGAAGCACAAAAGAACTCAGATAGCCAAAACAACCCTGAGCAATAAAAGCAGTGCCGGGGGGATCAGCACACCAGATTTTAAGCTGTATCACAGAGCTATAGTCATAAAAACAACATGCTACTGGCACAAAAAATAGATGCATAGATCAAGGGAACAAAACTGAAGCCCAAAATATGAGTAAATGCAATTTCAGCCACCTGATATTTGACAAAGTGGCCAAGAATAGTCACTGGAGGAAAAACAGCACATTCAGCAAATTTTGCTGGCAAAACTGGATCTCCACCTGTAGAAGAATGAAACTAAACCCCTGTCTTTCACCCTTCACAAAAGCCAATTCCAAATGGATCAAAGACCTCAATGTAAAGCCTGAAACTCTGAAACTGTTAGAAGAAAACATTGGGAAAAAAC
>NW_008349975.1:5385654-5387150 GCF_000622305.1 Nannospalax galili | reverse complement strand
AATCTTTACCAGCAACACTTTCAACAGAGGTTTAATATCCAGAATATATAACGAACTAAAAATACTGAGAATCAAGACAAGAAGCAACACAATTGAAAGATGGGCTAAGGAGCTGAAGAGAGAGTTCTCAAAAGAAGTAAAGATGGCTATGAAGCATCTTAAAAGATGTTCAACATCACTAATAATTAGGGAAATGCAAATTAAAACCACGTTAAGATTTCATCTTACCCCAGTCAGACTGGCTAAGATCAGAGGAACAAATGGTACCAAATGTTGGAGAGAATGTGTGGAAAGGGGAGCACTAATCCACTGGGGGCTGCAAACTTGTTCAACCCCTATGGAAAGCAGTGTGAAGAACTCTTAAAAAAACTACAAACAAACCTACCATTTGATCCAGTTATGCCACCACCTTGGCATGTACCCAAAGAACTCATCCTATTGCAGAGACACTTGTACATCCATGGTTGTTGCTGCTCTTTTCACAATAGGTAAGAGACAGAAGCAACCTAAGTATCCCCCAATTGACGAGTGGATAATGAAAATGTGATTCATTTATACGATGGAGTTTTACTTAGCAGTAAAGATGAAATCACGAAATTTGCAGGTAAATGGATGGCACTAGAAACTGTTATACTAAGTGAAGTAGCACAGAAAAAAAATCGATATATGTTCTCCCTCATATGTGCATCCTAGAACCAAACCCTGATAACTGAGTATGTATCTAGACATAACTACAGGAACCAGGATAATGGAAAGGAAACAGGGAGGTAAAGGAAACGAAAGAACCTGAAAGAGAAGAACAGTAGGAATCAGACCTTAATAAGGGAGATATGGATAAAAAGTTGTCTTAGTTTAAGGGAGGGAGGAGGGAAGGGTATACAAGGAACTTAGAGGATAAAGGGAAAGAAGGAGCTCAAGAGAGGTTGGACCATAGGAGAAGGGGATTAGTAAGGGAGAAAGGGGGGAAATGGGGGCACCTTAAGTGGAAAACCATGATGGAGGGGTGAGACAATGCAAGAGATAAATAACGACTAGCTCCTTTTGAAAACCAGAGGGAACCGTATTACTCCTAAAACCCACTGACACATAGCAAATCAAGAAATATATATCTAGGTAAGGTTTATCTGAGAACAATTGTTCTTTGCCCAAGACTTATCCATGACACACAGTAATTAAAAGTACCAGACTGGTGAAACTAACCTTCTTGGATGTTTAACAGACATACTTTGAGGCCTATACTAATTTGGTTAGAGGGACATAAAGGACAGTTTTTGTTCTTTGCCCTCCTAGGTTGACTAGTTCCAGGGGACTATGAGCATCCCTCATATGTCCTGTAATGGTGGTGGGTCACCTGTCCTCTTGATCACAGAGGCTGAGGAGATGGACTTGAACCAGTGTCCAGTCTACAAAGAGGAGGGTCAATACTGAGGAATCATTTCCTCCATGCTTCCAAGTGAAGCCAACATGATCGAGCAGGACCTTTGACTTTTCTTCAC
>NW_008349975.1:5384811-5385453 GCF_000622305.1 Nannospalax galili | reverse complement strand
GCATAGCTAAAGGCTACATAACAAGCAACAATGCCAGACAGGCGATACCTTCTTTTGAATTGTTGGCCAGGGTGGCCAAAGGGACTCCCAAATAGTAACCTGGCATAGAACTGGGAAAATGAACAGCAGACCCTAATCTTAACTGAAGGAATATTGACAACTGATTGCTACTAGATGAGGAACAGCTGACCTTCCTAAAACAAAGACCTGTAGATGGGTTGACTTGATTCACCAGAAGGGCAAGTAGTGGGGAATGGCTGGGGGTGCCGACAACACAGCAGACAGTTGCAGGGATATCAGAGTATAAGGGCCCTAGTGGGGGAGGAAGGCTATGGGAGGGTGCCATCTGGGAAGTGGGTGTATAGTTGAATAAGATGGTTTGGGATGTTCTGTGTGATATACATACACAGAAAAAAAATTAACAAATTTTAAAGAATGTATTATATTTGAGGAGGAAGCATGGAAATTTACATCATGTTAATTAGTAGAGGTGATAAACATTACCATTGAAATGTACCCGATAACTTTATAGACATACACAGGTGCCAAGGACCCAAGTGCAAGTGATTATGACTAGTAATAATCAGATACATACAGATTAGAGATGCAAGTGCCAACATCTCGATGTTAGTAGCAAAAACA
>NW_008349975.1:5342330-5384762 GCF_000622305.1 Nannospalax galili | reverse complement strand
TGCTGCTTCTTAAAAAACTCATTCAATTTTATGTCTTACAGGGCTTATACTGAGTTCAATATTGTATAACTGTATTAACTGTGAACCTAGAAACTTTACCCACTTGTGAAAGAGATGTACTCTTGCTCTGGAGTGTGTTACTGAATATGGTAAACCTGTAGTGAAATGCTTCTTCTAATCATGTAGTTATTATAATTTTAAAAAATGATTAAAATATAATAATTCTTCAAAGCATAAAAATTTACTCCTTAAGAATTAGTAGATTTGAAAACCATTACCATTGAAATCTACCTGATGGCTTTATAGCCATGCTCAGATGCCAAGGAGCTCAGAAAGTAACTGATTATGACTAGTAATAATCAGATATATAGAGATTAGAAACACGTGCAAAATCTTAATGTCAATTGCATTAAAAATGATTTTTTTCTGTATGAAACTGTATATTTTAATAATGAAATGGAGATCTTTTTTCAAGGTTAAAACCTCATTTAATTTTATGTCTTATAGAGTTTATACTGAGTACAATATTCTTTAGCTGTAATAATTCAATTGTAAACCTAAAAATTTACAGCCAATTTTGAACGAGATGCATCTTAGCTCTGGAAATTGTTATTGAATATGTCAATGCTGTTGTAATGAAATGCTTCTTCTAAGAATGTGGTTATTCAATAAACAGTTTAAATTTTTATTTATTATTTTCTTATTTTATGTGTATGGAGTGTATTGCCTGCATGTATGTAAGTGAACTCATGTTGTGCGATGTCTGTGGAGGTCAGAAGAGGGTACTGGATCCCCTGGAACTGGAGTTAGGATAGTTGTTAGCCACCATGAGGGTGCTAGGACTCAAACTTGGGTACTCTGCAAGATCTGCAAGAGCATCCAGTGCTCTTAACCACTGAGCCATATTTTAAAGAATGCTTAAGTCTGGAATTTTATCTTATTTTTAAGAATTATGTTAATTTTGATTGTGTGTATAAGTCTGAGAGTATGTATATGGATATGTACATTTGAGTGCAGGTGCCAGTGGTGGCGAGAAGTCATCAGATCCCCCAGAGCTGGAGTTACAGGCAGTTGTGCATTCTCCAACTTGTATGATGATAATTGAACTCCTGTCCTCTCCAAGAACATTCCATGCTCTTAACTACTGAGCCATTACTCCAAACCCAAGTCTTAAATTTTAAAGTGACCTATTCCAATTCTAAATATTGAAAAATAATTTAAAATATAATGTAATCAAAAGTGAACAAACCAAAAACAACTGCCTGTAAGCCGAATTTGTAGCTACTTACTGCAGAGGAGCAGTGCACAGTTTCTATTCCTAATAGGCTTGTTGTGACCTATGGTTTCTTATCTTGTCAGTACCATACTATTTACATCAATACCACATCACAAGTAAATGCCATCAGAGAATGACATGCTAAGAAGAATTTATTATTTTTAAAGAATATATTAGAAAGGGGGGGGCATTTTCTGTCCTGAAGTCAAGTAGTGTGCCTGATTATTACTAGATTAGGTACAATGAAATCAGTCATTCTAAACAATTTGATGACAACCTCATGAAAATTATGACTGATTTTGTGTGACCAACTGTAGCTCCTTTAAAAAATTAGGACACATAAGTGAATTTTGAGAGTCTGTGATTTCTCATGATACAATACTTTTCCACAAAAGGGAGTTAATTGAAAAGATTTTAGTTTATTAAATATACAGCTTAATAATATCTTTTAAACAATAAATCCATGTTTTAAAATATTCATCTTATATTTTTATCTCATTTTTCTCATGTTCTGATTTTTGGAGCAATAGTCTACACATAAGTGTCACTTAATAACAGCCCTAGGTATTATCAAATAATTATGATTAAAGAATATGCTCAGATTGTGTTTCTTTTTAATGACTAGAAAGAATCCAGTTAGGATGGCTTCTTGTGCTGGAGAGATGGCTCAGAAGTTAAGAGTATTTCCTGCTTTCCCACAGGATCTATGTTTGATTCTCAGCACCCACATCACAGCAAATAACCATCGGCAACTCCATTTCGAAGGGTTCTAATGCTCTTTTCTGGCACTGTAGGAATTGCATAACATGGAAACTTACAAACATGCAAGCAAAACTCTCTCACATACACATGTATACATGCACATAAAGAAAATAATTTCTTATATTTTACTGATATTTTTATGTATAAAATACCGTGTTTTGCATGTGAAATGTCCCCTATAGACTCTTGAGTTTGAACACTTTGTCCCCATATAGTGGTGCTGGTTTGGAATTTTGTGAAATCTTTAGGAGATGGAGGCTTACTTCAGGAAGGGGGTCACTAGGGGCAAGCATTGCGGTTTTATTACTTGGCTGCTATATCCAGTGTGGCAGAGGTTCAGAGAATCCTCAAAGAGAGATGGCACAGCATGAAGAAAAGACACAATATTTAACTAGAACTCCAAGAGTGGACTGGAGGCTTTCTACTGAGGGATCAGAAGCCATGAGTGCCTTTTCCACTGTGTGTCTTAGTTTTTCATAAATAGAAAGAACAAAGACCATTACTCAATGCACAGTGCAGATAATGTGAAAGACGTTTGGGTATGCTATTTTAAAACAGAGAACTTGTCAGCTAAGATGGAAACTAGCTAAGCATAAACTTATGACCTATGGTTAGAATACTTTTTGCTTATCAAGTCTGGGGTCCCAGACATTGCATTTCTTTATTTGCTTCAACACCCATGTCTGTGCAACGTTTACCATGTAGAATTTCTTGACGACAGATACCATTGTGCACAGTCAAGCATACTTTGAGTAGTGTTTGGGTAAAGCAATTTTCTCCAACACCTGATCCCATTTCATGCCTGCTCTCTGCTTTCCAACTGTGGGCTCACTCCCATGCTGCCATGCCTTCCCTGCTATGATGAACTGTACCCCTTCTTAAACTGAGAGCCAGATAAACCTTTCCTCCTGTAAGTTGCTTCTTGTCAGGTGTTTGGTCACTGCAATGAGAAAAACATTAACAGGTTGTGTAATGTTCTTTTGCTTATGTAATAGGAAAGATCATTTGGATGACTTTATCTGGGAGAGAAAGAGAATCACCCTTTTCAATGTCAAGTACACTGCTTTTATTTCATCTAAAGACGCCTTCTTTTCCTAAATATTTTTCATGAAAATTTTCCCTATTTTCACCTAACAGTAATCTCTCAAACACTATGTTGTTATAATAAATCATTTAAATTGCCAGGCAATATTTTATAGTTCCAGTTGCTTGAATATTTATTGTAAAATAGCAAGTACAATGATTTGCATTTTTATAATTAATGATAAGATCTAGAAAAAATAATTCTAATTGGTAAGACATGAGTGATTGCAGTGTAGTCTTAAATTTTTATCTAAATCCTTAAATATCATTCTTGTTTTTATGAAGAAACTTTCAGTAGAAAGATCAGAAAACGTATACTGACTGAATGCTAAGTCACAGATATTCAAATTGGTGGGTTAGCCACAAGTAATAAGATGACTCTCAGGCCACAGCATGCATGCTCTTCCCAAAGCACAACTATATTTCTGGGGATATTTCTGTTTTATAATTTCTTAAGTATTTTCCAGTCTTAACTCTGGTCCTTTCATGAGTGCGACTAAGCCTGATTTCGAATCTCTGGCTATAATCCTAATGATAACACTTTAAAACGATAGTAACCTCAAACCTGTTACCATTTAATCCTTTAGTTTAAATTTGTTCTCTTCAGTTTTATATCAGTTCATTGCACATTCTTAAAAAAAAACTGTCTCTTTCCAGTTTTACAAGATAATAATTTGGTTTTGCTGATTTTTCTCTCCAGTTTTTTTTCATTTTATTTTACTCCCAAGGCCCAAATAGTTATCCTTGACTTGAATTTACCAGTTCCTCCTTTGCCTTTTCCTTTCAATCTATTCTTGAACATTTCTAATATATGCCCTTACCAGAACTTTGCCTAGGATGAGATTCTTATTTATATCATAATCATTTTCAATATTAAATCCTACCCTCACCTCATTTATGGCCTTCTTAAATCTTTAATCTGTGAGTTTCGGAAGATCTAGAATTCTGCTGCTATACTGCTATCTTTCCATGTTTCAAAGCTTTATATTTCTGGCTTTTTCTATAATGTTTGATGGCTTCATCATCCTTACCTCCTCCTCCTTTTTTAACTCTCTGTTACCAGCTCTCTTGGTTTACTCTTTTAACCTTCTCATACTCTTAACATGAATTATTCCCATTTAAAAAGCAAAATCCTAGTATAAAGACCAAAAAGACCAAAAAAAATATAATTCAATATACATCTCAATTTAACTCCTGATTATGTGCCAAGAAATGTATTTGAGGTTAAGTAGAAACTATTAGGCTGTGGTTAAGGGACCTATCTTTATATGTTCACTGAATTAATTTCTTAACATTACTAAAAGAAATATAAATTTCCACTCTGTGGTATACCAAAGGGGCCAATTTAAACTAAATGAGATAATACCCTTACATTTTTTCTTCTTGCTCTCTGCTATTTTTCATCTTCTGTATGTCTGTGCTTTCTTATCCCTTTCAATCAATGTGAGCATCAATGAGAAACCTCTCAAACCAACTTCCACTTCTGTGTGTGTGTGTGTGTGTGTGTTTACATGACGGTGCAGGTGCATATGTGTGTGGGGCCAGCGGTCAAATTCCAGGAGTCTTATTCTAACAGTATCCACCTTATTTTTTGAGACATGGTCTCACTGAACCTTAGCCTGACTAGTTAGGATGCCCCAAGGATCCGATCCTCCTGCTTCTGCCTCTCCAGCCCTAGGATTACAGGTGCATGCCTCAACACCTCACTTTTTTTATGTGGGTGCTGGTGATCAAATCTCAGGTCTTCATGCTTGCAAAACAAGAACTTTAGCACATGAACTCTCTCTCCAGCCTCCACTTCTGCTTTTACCTCCTGAAGTCTAGTATACCAGAATATTGGTGTCTTCAAAATAATCTACAAATAAGTAAGTAATCTTAGAGTCAGAGGTTCCTATTTGCATGGTAGACAGCTCAAAAGTAAGTTATAGAAATGCAAAGGACCTACATTTTATCTCATTAAGTGTATGCTTTGCTGTGTCAGTGTTCTTTATATATGAGATCATTAGACCCATGGGTTCAACATACAGAGTTTGTCGATCTGTTAGTAAAGTATCTTAAGGAGTATGAACATTGCATTCAACCTCTGAAGTGCATATATTGTAGTCATTTACTTAGATGAACAGAAGTATTTGAGGAATAATGATACTATATAACAGAAGGGGCTATTTTTCACCTTAAAATTTTATTTATAGCTCTATTTTTCTATTCCTTGGAACATTTTTAGGTTGTGTGTCAGTCAAGAGGTTACATTTCTTGTAGGTGAAAAATGAAAATGTGTTTTGCGTATATCAAACTCCTAAAATTACACCTATCTTTTTTTTTCTCTTGAAAGTAATTAGATGGCGTTCTAAAGACAGCACAGGATTAACCTGCCTAGAAATGGAAGAAATAGAAATTCTGGAAAATGAGGACTATTCAGCTTTCAGATAATTTCAGAGCATCCAGGGGTTGGTGCTGACACAATCACTATTCCAAGGGTGTTTCAATTACTATAAGATCTTCTGTACACTCTTCAGTCTCTGGGGAAAGACAAAACAAAACAGTTTTCAGATAATGTTAGCTGTAGTGTGATATTTTTGGAGGGGGTATAGGAAAGTCTCTGATATTTGGTTTCAATGACTAAGAAGAAACTTTTCACTATTCATAGAAACAAAATGCTCTGTGGAATTAAACAAGCAAACAAAGAAACAAGCAAGTAAATGCCCTCAACCTACCCCATGTTCCTGCTGACTGGAAACAATCATTGCAAAAAGTCAAATGGTCTCAGATTTTTCATGTCGCTCAGCCTCTTTCTGCCTCTGAATTCTTGGTGCTGTTCAGGAAAGGTGGAGGGAGGTGAATTCCGAGCTAACAACTGACCCAGTGCCCATGAAGAAAAGTTGGTTATAAACTAAGTTGTGCTTGTTTTTGTTGTGTGATACTGAGAAGACTTCTTTTTCATTATTTTTAACGTTGCTTCTGCCTACTCTGGTTTTCTGATATGTTGAAGGCATTGAGTTAAACTGGCATTTCAGGATTCTGATGAGACGTTCATGAAAAACGCTCTTAGTATTTGTTAGGAGTTAGACATGAATAAGTTCCCGCTACTACTCCTCTGAGAACTGACAATAGGAAAAGAAAAGAAAAGAAAAGAAAAGAAAAGAAAAGAAAAGAAAAAAGGGGTTGTGATTTGTTCTTCCTATAAGCCAGGCTCGATTAGTATTGGAGAGGGAAGAACTGTCACCTCAAGAGTCTGAGATAAAGTCATCCTACCAGAATAAAATCAGGAAGATTCAAATGTAATGGATGAGATTAGTTATCTGTAGAAATGGTTTTTCCCTCAGGAATAACAGAAAAGATTATGTGGAGAAATTTAGAAACACCCCAAGGAATTTGACAATAGCAGACGCTTGATTGTATCAATATATTTCCAGCAACAATCTAATCACAGTAAATGGATGAAGCTGTAACACAATCAAGCAGTAACTTCATCAGTTATAGTGAATAGATTAAGTGCTCTAATCACAATCAATTGCATTGCAACCCACCTGAAGAATGTTCTAACAGAAGGGGCTGTGTATAAGGAAGTGGTGACCCCAAGAAGCTGGGATTTGTCTGTGTCTCCAGCTTCCTCTGTGTAAGATGTACAGCTACAGCACTCCAAGGACTGTTTCCATAGTAATTTGGATTTTAAAAGCTTATCAGCAAAGCAGCAGTCCTTATCAGCACTGAGGCCAAAGGATTGCATTTTCAGAATTAGAAAAACAGCCAAAGAACAGTCAGTAAAATTAATAAAAGGATTCCTATTCATTCAGCAACCATTCATCGAATGCCTTCAGTAAAAGTTTAACCACTGGATCTGGAGTTTCAATATTAAATAAGAAAATGTATGTACATTTTTATGTTTATTCTAAGAGGACTGAAGATGCTAAGCCACTGATGACTCATTAATTATTTTATTACAATAGCATTTCTAGGAACTGAAAACCACCGCACGGATATCTGGACTGATGTGTGATTTAGAGAAAGCTTACAAATAGATCTTTTTAGTTGACTTATGCATATCTTATTAAAGGGAAAGATGTGGAGAACAAGAATAAATATAAGTTGAAGAACTAAAATTGGGCTAATACTGTGAATAACATAAATGACAAAAAGTTCCTCACAGTGATTTGTGACAAAACACAATTATTTGCCTAGGGACTATTTAGAAAGACTGTTCCTAAGGTTCCTTTAAGAAAGACACCAGGAGAAATTTCATGTTAAATCACATTCCTAATATACACTACTTAGAGAAAAACTAGTTCTGATATTTTTAGAACAGATAACAGCTTTGCAGATTTTATACCCTTGGAGTTGATCATGGCTCAAAATCTCTATGCACACTCCTGAAACAAAAAGAGAGTGCTGGAAATGTGTTATTGTTCCAGTTCCATGATAAGGTGTTAGCCAATCAGCTACAGTATATAAGACCAATTTGAGCATACAAGATCATAAGATATAAAGGTAGAATGATTGTAAAGTGATGCTGAAATAGAGCACTCTCTTGTAATTTCCTATCCAAGGCAGAGGGTTATTGAAAAGTTTCAGAGCAACCAGACACATGCACTAAGTGGGTCTCAAGGATACTCTGGAAGACGCTGCATTGTCCAGGAACATATTAGAAGTTGGAATGCCAGGAGTGCTGAAACACCGTGTAAGATAGAAGGAAAGTACTAGCACATGTTAGCTCTCTGGTCACAGATCATAACAGCCAAGAGCAGGACCAGATGAAGCAAAAATACAGAGAAAGTACTTTAGAAGAAATTCCAATGATTGCAAAGCACTCCCAATAACTCCCAAAGAACTCCCAATAACTGACCATGGCCAGCAATGTTTGTTATTTACACATGTATTTCTTAGACTTTTGTTGAGAAATTGTTTGGAGGTACTATGGCAAATATTATGGGGGGTGAACTAAATTAAGCCTTTTGAAAGTTTGTAGCTTATATATTCAAGATTTGGTAAGAAAGCAGTTCAATGAAAAATGTACAAAAGCAAATGATAAAAGGAAGGGAGGAAAACGGTAGTATTCTGTGTACAAACTGAAGGAGTTTCCCCCATGTCTGTAGCATCTGTAATCTTCACTCCCCCAGCTTCACTTCAGAGAAATATTTCTTTTTATTACTTCTCAGCCCCTGTGAATTGTTCAATTGACATTCAAGACAAGATGCTTCACACATTGAGATGAGTGCTATTCCATTCTATTTTCTTCTAAAAGCCTACTGGGGGGATTTAATCATGGAGCCTTCATGGGAGTTAACATGCATGAAAGCAAGAGCATCTCATTTTAAACAGTTGTGCAATAAACTAAGCATTGACCCCCAGAGGGAAGGCAGAAAGAAAAGCTGTTTTAACTGTGATGGATAGGAAACAAAATACAGGGTACATATCTGAAGAGATACCAGGAACTGAAAAGTGAAGGTAATCCAAAAAGAGACTGAACAATGTATTGCTTAATTATGCAAATGATTCATGTTAAAAATCTATGAAGGAGACCTACAAGCTCTCCCAGAGATGACCTGCTACCAGGGCTGTTGTTTTGCTGGAATCCTTTCCCATCCCAAATCTATATGCTTCTAAATATCTGCTGTGGTGAGGTCCCTCTGCCATCTCCTCTTTCAGAGCTGCTTGGGTCATTAGGATCATTACACACCCAAGATCTATGAGCGCTCCCAGACTTGTAGTCCTTAGTTCACTTTCCTGAAACTCACCACCCCCACCACCTCAGCCCTCAGGCCTGCTTGATTTGCTGGGATCCTTACCTGCCCCAGACCGGTGTGCTCTCTCAGACCTGCTATGGTGAGCTCACTCTTCCATCTCAGCTCTCGGGCTTGCTGAGGTCATTAAGATCCTTGTGTGCCCTAGACTTGTGAGGTCCCCCAGGTAACCTATAAGCTGACCTGTTCACCTGGCAGCCATCCAGTCCACCCTGCTGATTTAGGACCACAAGTTGTACCTATCCCTAGTTGAACTGATACCACTTCACTTGCACATCAACATAAAGTGGCCACAAAAGCGAACACCAAATATTACTCAGCTGGACCATAACCTAACAAGTTGAGGAAACAGCAAACAAGAATAGTAGGAAAAGATAAATAAAATCAAAGCTGAAATTAATGAAACAGAAATAAAGAAAACAATATAAAGAATCGGTGAAACGAAGAGTTATTCTTTGAGAGGATTAAGAAGATTGAAAGAAGACAGAGAGAGAGGAGAGAGAGAGAGAGAGAGAGAGAGAGAGAGAGAGAGAGAGAGAGAGAGAGAACCAAAATAAATAAACTCAGAGAAGAGAAGGGAACATTACAACAGAGCCTGAGGAAATTCAGAAAAACATAAGGACATTCTTTTTCTTAATATTTTAACTTTTTTGTGTGCATGTGAGTGTATGGTCTTCAGGTATGTGAGTGCACCTGCGCCGTGCAATGCTGTGGAGGTCAGAAGGCAGCTTTGGATTCCCCTGGAACTGGAATTAAGGACGGTTCTTAGTCACCATGTGGGTACTGGGAATCAAACCCGGGTCCTCTGCAAGAGCAGTCAGTGCTCTTAATCGCCGAGCCATCTCTCTAGCCCAGGACATTCTACTAAAATGCATTTTCCACTAATCTGGTAAATATAAAAGAATTCGATAGATACATTCTTAGATATATATGGTATACCAAAGTTAAATAAAAAGACATTTACAATCCATAACAACTAAGATAAATGAACTAGTTGGGACTCTTCCAACTAAAAACAGCCTAGGACTAGATGGATACAGTGCAGAATTCTACCAAGCCTTCAACAAAGAACTAATACCAATATTCCTGAAGTTATCCTGTGAAATGGAAAAGGAAAGAACACTCCTGAATTCTTTCTATGAAGCTGGTATTACTCTGATACTAAAACCAGACAAAGATCCAAGTAAAAAGAAAATTAGAGGCCAATCTCTCTGAGGAACACAGATGGAAAAAGGCTAAATAAAATTCTTGTAAACTAAAGGCAAGAATGCATCAAATAGATTGTCCATCATGATCAAGTTGGCTTCAACACAGAGATGCAGGGATGGTTCCACATTCGTAAGATGGAGTCCATACCTGACACTGATATCAAGTCTAAGAACCTGTGGCTAGAAAAACATTGACCTTATGGTAGAGCCTAACACTATTAATCTGTTAAATAGATTAGTGTTAAACTGACTCTTAAAGATTTATTGTTACACCCGTAGATAAATGCATCTTTCAACTCTCACTAGAGAAACTTCCTTATGTAGCAGATGGTGATTAAAAGAGAAACCACAACAGGCCAATGTGCAGAAAATAAAAGGCTGAAGCATGCATATTTCTGAATAAGACACCTGTATCTATTATCTATGTGTTTGCAGTTGGTCAAGTTCTCACTGTCCAGTGTCACTGCTTTTGTGAAGTGTGCCTAGTTTCTTCCAGGTTGCCATGAGTCTCTTTTTCACATTTGAGACCCTGTACCTCTCTACTACAATCTTATCATTTTGAGCTCTAACTGCTGCTTGGCATACTCACCTCAAAGACTTAAACTCTTTGAAATATTGATTAAACTTTCATAGTACCTAGCTTAGCCACAATCACATTAAAATATATTACTTGGATCCTCATATAAATGAAGAGGAAACAAATAGAAATTTAACAGAACTAGTTAGTTGTCCATGAGTAGGACTTTTAATTATATCCATCTCTATCATCGTGAGCACTGGGGATTGAACCAGGGCCTCATACCCTGCTAAGCAGCACCCTACCACTGTACTGTATCCCCAAACTTCTCACCACCTTTTTCAAAACAAGTGGTTACATCTATCCATCTATCTATCTATCTATCTATATATCATCTATCCATCTGTCTGTCATCTATCATCTATCAATATATCAATCAATCTATCTATCATCTATCTTTCATCTATCATCTATCTATACATCTATCTATCTATCATCTATCTATCTTTCATATATCATCTATCTATACATCTATCATCTATCATCTATCTATCTATCATCTATATATCTATCATCATCATTATCTATTTTTGCAGCTATTGTTATCTATCTATCTGGCATCTATCATCTATATATAGATCTATCATCTATCTATCTGTCATCTATCAATCAATCATCTATCCATCCATGCATTCATCCCTATCTTATTCTTGACAGAACTCTAACAAAACAACAACTAACTTCCTGTGAGAAAATTTAAGCATGTTAAAATTTTTTTATTGAAAATCTCCCATGCATGCACTGAAAACTTACTTTCCAAAACTTTAGCACCATGAAAGGTAGTACATTCATTGCTGAGCCATTTTCTTGAGTGTTTTATTTCATAGAATCTTAAAGTAGGAAGAAACTTTGATGGAAACTGAGGTGCCTTCTAATTACATATGCCTTTGCAGGAGGTTGGCTACCGAATTCATTTGATGATGTGGTGGCAAGAACCAAGTATACCCATTTCAGTTTTAAGAGTGCTAATTTAACTGAGCCTGGTGGCACAGGACTCTAATCCCAGCTACCCTACCTACTACTGAGGCTGAGGAAGGAAGATCACATATTCAAGGCCAATTTGGCAACTTAATAAGACTATCTCAAAATAAAAAGTAAGAAAGTTTGCTCAGTGATACACTGCTTACCTAGCTTCCGCAAAGCATTAATTAAGTTCAATTCCCAATATTAAGGGAAAAATAAACAAGTTCATTTCTTTTGGTTCTGTTTTTCTGGACAAATATTAAATATAATCCTTTCTTTTTCATATCTGTACTTCAACTATTAAAATATAGCAGTCATGGTTTTCTTAGCACATTTTCATTTGTGAAACTAGAACAGAGAAAACAAAAGTCACATTTTTTAACTTTAAAAAAATTTATTAAGAATGTCACACATGCATATAAGGTGTTTGATCAAATCCATGTCACCGACTCCCTCCCCTCCAAGTCCTCCCATATCTCCCCATCACTTTTTTCTGCCAACTTCATGTATCCTTCCTTCCTTCCCTTTCTTTCTTTCTCTTTCTTTCTTTCTTTCTTTCTTTCTTTCTTTCTTTCTTTCTTTCTTTCTTTCTTTCTTTCTTTCTTTCTCTCTCTCTCTCTCTTTCTCTCTTTCTTCCTTTTATTTTGTGAGGCTTTTTGCTGTTCTAACATTCCTCCCTCTGAAGAGGTAACTAAAAAAGCTTCTGTACAGCAAAAGAAACAATAAAAGAAGTGAAGAGAAAACCCACAGAGTGGGAAAAAATCTTCACCAGTGACACATCTGACAGAGGTTTAATATCCTGAATATATAAAGAACTGAAAAAACAAAGAAGCAAGAAACTAAATGACCCAATTAAAAGATGGGTAGGTTTAACATCCAGAATATATAAAGAACTCAAAAAACAAAGAAGCAATAAAGGAAGTAACCCAATTAAAAGATGAGCTACAGATCTAAACAGAGTTCTCAAAAGAAGAAATAAAGATGGCTAAGAAACATCTTAAAAAGTGTTCAACATTGTTAGTAATTAGGGAAATGCAAACTAAAACCACCCTAAGGTTTCACCTTACCCCAATCAGACTGGCTAGAATCAAGAGAACAAGTGATGCCAAATACTGGTGAGGATGTGGAAAAAGGAGAATGCACACCCACTGCTGGTGGGATTGCAAACTTGTGCAACCCCTGTGGAAAACTGTGTGGAGAACTCTTAAAAAACTAAAAAATAAAATCACTTTTTTTTTTCGGTCTTTTTGAGACAGGGTCTCCCTGTAGCCCCAGCTGTTCCTGGAACTCACTATGTAGACCAGGCTGGCCTTGAACTCACAGAGATCTGCCTGTCTCTGCCTCCCGAGTGCTGGGATTAAAGGTGTGTGCCACCATGCCTGGCGAAAGTCACATTTTTAAGTAAAAAAAAAAATTTGCCAATGGTGTTTTTCACAAAGTCATTCAAACAGACTTCCAGAGAATAGGCAAATCAAATTTGAAATTAAGATAAAAGTGTGGATGTCACACACATATTACAGAAGTGTTACTAATTGCAGGACATGGCAGTGCATGCCTTTAATCCCAGCATTCTGGAGACAGAGGTAGGTGAATCTCTGTGAGATCCTGACCAGGCAGGTCTATATGGTAAGTTCCCAGCCAGCTGGGCCCTGTCTCAAAAATCAAAACCAAAACCAAAACCAAAAGAATTTTTACTAATTGCTTCCTTCTCTATTGTCCTGTTTTCAATTTCCAACTTTCCTCTTTTAAAGTCATTGATAACATCCTTGTCTCTTTACTTTTCAGTAATAGAACTATGGTTATATAAACATGAGATAAATTATCAGAAGGAAATCTCAAATGGCCATGTGCAATCAAACATCAGAATTGGTCCCTAAGTTTGATTCGTGCTGACAGTCCCACCAAGTTCAAGGCATAGCTAATAAACCTCCTTTCCACATGAAGTCTCATATCTGATAAAAAATGGAATAGTTGGGTTTATGCAGCTGTTCACAAGCTAATTATCTGCAATCATTTCTGATTACTTAATAGGCCATGGTAGGATGTGTGTTTGCTGCTATGTAGGGTTTACACATTAGGCTTTAATGTGCTGATATGCTTAATTGTTGTACTCACTGCTGTCTGCTAATAGACTATTCCTGAAAAGGAGACCGTATCTCAATGGAATTTGCTTGTTTATTTTAAATAAGCAATAACTACAATCTCAGGTCCTAGATCCAGTGCTTACCATTTTAAGAATGTACTTTTTAATGCTGTATCATTTCTAATGCATTTAAATTATTCAAGTTTGTGAAAACAAGTTATTAAACTAATGAGTCAATAATCTAGTCAAATGCATAGATTTAACATTTTTCCTACTCTGCTCAGTTTTCTAAATTGTTTTCTGCTATTGATAGCAAAATAAATTCTTTTAAACGGTGCCAAATGAGCTGAAAGGAATAACATAATGAGGAAAAGAGATGTGTATTAAAAGCAGACATGTATTTATTAATATGTAGCCAAGATGCATGCCCATGTTAACATTTAGGGGTAACACAGATGTGTTAATATAAAAGGCAGGTATGGACTTGTTGTCAGGAGTTTGCTGGTTTATTTTATAGTTTTGTGTTTTATAAAAGCATTTCATCTGAAAAGCTCACAAGTAGTTAAAAACCTTTAGGAGGCTGCGGTGTTTTTTGTTGTTGACATTGCATATCTGATTTCTGGTTACCAAAATGGATGCAAAACACAGATATAGAGGTTTTATAAATTTCCCTTTATCCTTTTCTTTGCTCACAAGCTGTTTTGTCCCTTTTTCCACTTTTTCATTCCATCATTTTTAACACAATGCCCTTTTCTTCCTTCAGTATTCTTTTATTAGAGAAGCCAGTGTTTCAAGTAACAAATAGGTAATTCAATGCAAATGCCCCTGATTTTGTCCCTGCCACTTCCAATGATCGAGCTCTCTCAGTTTCTGCCATTCTCAAGGCAAGCCTGCTCTGTCTCCTGTTGCAATGGATTCACCTCTTTTAATGGATTTCAGTGAACAGGACTCCACAAGTTTGCTTATAGCCATCACTACGGAAGAGACCAGGCCATCTGATCCTACAATTTGCTCTTGTAGAAACTATATACCAAGTTGCCCAAACTTAAGGCAACAGCAGCAAAATGAGAGAGAGCATGTGGCTAGAATAATTTTAGTTACTGATGATTTAACTCATTATTGTTCAGATATATAAATTCTTTTCTAAAATGTGTGTATGATGTGTGTGAGTTGGGCCCCATGCATGTCACAGTGTGCTTGTGGAGGTCAGAGATTGGGAGATAGTTTTTGCCTTCCAACACATTGAAGTAGGGTCTCTCTTATTTCTGTTACTGCACTCTGTACTCCAGGCTAGGTGGCCCAAAGCATCTGAGGAATTTTCCATCTCTACCTCCCATCTTGTTGTAGGAGTGTTGTGATTAAAGGTGCATGTTACCATGGCCTTTTTACATGGGTTCTGGGAATAAAACAAGGGCTAGCACTTTTTCCTGCTGAACTAACACCCTGATCCTGGTATATAATTTCTATTATGAATGTAGTAGAGGGGCTACAGAGATGGCACAGCAGTAAAGAGCTACTCTTGCAGAGGCCCCAGGTTTGGTTCCCAGCACTCATATGGTAACTCACAACCAATTCTAACTCCAATTCCATGGGATCTGACACCCTCTTCTGGCCTCCCTGCACATTAAGCACACACATGGCACACATACATACATGTAGGCAAACACTCATACACATAAAATAAAAATAAATTAAGAATGTAATAATGGTTGCATTTACTATGCAATGCCACATTATAACTATGATTAAATAATGACAGCCTGACTCTTAGCATCCATTTTGGCCAAGACCAGATCTGAATTGCTGAGAACCTGTTCCTTCAGTATTCTCTGGGAACTGTGCCCTCAAAGAATCCAAGATGAAATGGGGAAGTAAAAATTGAATCTTATCTGAAACTTATGTTCCTCCTGACCACTACTGACCTAGAATACCATATACACAACCACAAACAGACATTATCAATTGAATCCCACCTACTGTTTGCAATATAAATGTGATAGTTTTCATATCTTCCTTGTTTCTAAGGAATAATCATGCTGATTGCAGCAGTTCTGTTATATTCACCATATAAGTACCTCAATTCACACATTATTTTAGGTCTAAGGCAAGAAAAGATCAAGAGGAATTAAAGTTATGTTTAGGTTACAGGAGGCACTCAAGGCTCAGTGAGCTTGTGTATATTATAAACATGCTAAGATTAACACTTGGGTTGCAAAGTTAGGTAAAAACCATTTGTCTAGAGTGTGCCCATAAATCGTTACTACATAAGAGATAAATATTGGATTCTCAGTTTTTTATCAGTTAGGCCGTTTATTCATTTTCCTGTCTCATTGATGGCCTAAAACTCACTCTAACAACTTCCTAATATCTTTTTTGATGTACTGACTTTTAAAATGTTGTTCCTCGAACACACCATGTTCTTCCTTTTGTTGAAGCTTTTTTCTGCTCCTTTCAATCCTTCATTCCTTCTGTCTTAATGAAATTCAAGTTGTATCAAGTTTTACCATGGCAGTTTCTTCTCAGGAACATTCCAAGGGAATAGTTGTGGCAGGTAAGAGTGGGGTATGGTACTATTAACAATGAGGATGATAAAATTTAAGTCAGACACTTCTACTGTCTGGGTGTGTGCTGGGTCCTTACATGGATATTTATATTTTGTCCTCAAAACAGTTCTTTAAGAATCCTACCTACTATTTGTTCCTGGACAGGACTCCTATATTAAAGTTTACCCACCCAGGGCTCAGGGAAGAGAAGGTGGAAAGAGGCAGAAGTCGTGCGTGACCATAAGGAAGCAGTCTTCCAGGTCTATGAGAGCTTGATCATATGTACTTACAGCAGTGGTTACAGAACACAACCCAAGTGAACTCAAAACAGAGCTAGGGAAATGGGCAGGATGCCCAACCTTAGCTGAAAAAACTATTGGCAACTGATCATTTCTGGGTGAGGCAGAGTTGACCTTTAAGGGATTGACTCTAGATAGGCTGACCAGGTTCTGGTGGATGAACACATATTGAAAGACATCTGGGTACACAAACTTGATACAATTGGCCTTAACATATATGATAAAATGTATGAAATCCGATGGGTGGGCCATAAGGGGAGGTGTGGATAGGGGAAGGGGCCTTACTATGATTAAGATGTGTTGTATGAAATACACAAAAATTCATCAAAAATATACAATGGGAAAAAATCATGCAGTCTGAAAAAGAAAAGAAAGAAAAAAAGAATCCGACTACTATTGTTACCATATACATATAGCTGATGAGGCATCTAAGAGTTAGCATACAATAGTCTAAACATTGTAAAATACTGAATTCAGGGTCAAGGTAAGGGATGGTATAGATGTTTGAAAGAACAGTCTGACTCCAGAATTCTCTCTTGCCTCAGAGTCTGACTCATTACCACTGTGTAGTCCATCTCTTTCAACAGCAGTAGAATAGATCCCTTCTCATTGTCCAAATAGCCCACTGCTTGCCTTCCTGGTTTAGTATGCACCCCAGTGTATCTTGGCTTGCTTATCTGTCAATGGCTCCTTACTTGAAGAGACTGATTTATTTATTTATTTTATAGCCTCAGATCACAAAACTGACCCATTTTAGGAAATCTACTTATAACCATGAAATGGGAATTGATTCTTCTTAAAACATTTTCTTTTCATGTGTATGAATGTATTGCCTGCATGTGTGTAAGTGCATCCATGTCTTATAATGTCTGCAGAGGTCAGAAGATGTTGTATCCCCTAGAACTGGATTTATGGATGGGTGGGTGCTGGGTATCGAACCCAGGTCCTCTGCAAGAGCAGTCAGTGCTCTTAACTGCTGAGCCATCACTCTAGCCCCATGGGACTTGCTTCTTTACACAATATCTCCCTGTATTTCCCTTCATGTGTACCTTGATGATCAGCAAACAGAACTAATTTGCTGCTGCTCCCACAGGTCCTTGCTCACTTTGGGTTAACTCGCTCAGTGCCCTTCCACATAGGCAAATCTTCACCTTGGTGAAATTCCAACTGCTTTCTCCTTTCTGAAGCTTCTCCGGTTGTCAAATGAGATGCAGTATTTTCTTCCTTAGCTTGTTGATTATTGTGATATTATTATCCTTTATAATTCCAACTTCATTTATATATTTGTAAAATATTCTTTGGGCTGGAGAGATGGCTCAACAGTTAAGAGCACATACTTCTCTTCCTATTAGATTCCCAACACCCATGTCAGGTGGCTCACAACTGCCTGTAAATCCAGCTCCATGGGGATCTATCACCTCTGGACTCTGCAGGCACCTGCATGCATATGTATATAACCACACACACACACACACACATGCACACACACACTTATAAACAAAACTCAATCTTTGAAAAAATTCCCATTACTGAATTTCTCACACAATAAGGGCTCAGTAGCAATTACATGAATTTGAAACTAAGTTAAACACTTGACTTGTTTTTTTAGACAAAATAAAGACGTTTAATGCTTTTAATACAATTTATTCTGAATTATTTGGAAGCAAATTTCTATAATATCAAAAAAGTTATTTTCATTTATATTACTATAAAGACTTACAGTTTTTAGATATTGGGCAATTATTTTCTTTCCTTAAATAAACCAGCAACATTCGTTTTCAATGACATTTAAGTACATTCATGTTTGAATGGTGGTAACAAAGCTTAAAATGTTCAACCAACAGTACATTAAATCTCATCTATTAAATTCATCAGATGCTTATGTTTCTGCCTGTAAGGCAAAATATTTACTATGATTCTGTGAAGGTTCATGTGTGATTTGAAGTAGCCTGAAAAAGCAAAAGCTATGCAGAGATTCTGCAGACTGAACTGACTAGACCTTCTTGATTGTGGAGTGGGACTGGCTTATTGCAGGTCACCTTTAGTCCTCTTAATAGTCATTTATCACCAACCTTTGTATCTGACCTAACATCCCTTTCACTGAAAGGCTTTGGAATGTATTAATATATTAACTGACCACTATCTTACATAAACCCCAAAGATAGGAACGTTATCAGAGACCATCTGAAACCTATAAAGATTTCCCCCACCTTGCTATATAACTCAGCTGATATCTCTCACCAAAGTATCTGCTAAATGTATTGATAAATGACTATCATTTGTTCTGTAATCAAATAGCCTGTTTCACAGTAGAATGCTATTTAAGACAGCCCAAATCTGTGTTCTGGGGCATAGTCACTCATATGTGGCTGAGAATAAACTACCTTTTTTTTTTTTTTTTTTTTCTCAGACGGGTTCTTCCTGACTCAAAAATTACAAAGCTGAAAGCAACAATAAACATTTTATTTCCCAGGGTGGGCAGGGGATTAAATAAAGTTATCCATGTAAAGTGCGCAACGAAGCAGCTGTGCTCAGTAAGGGCTCAGTAAGCAGTGGCTCTTAAAACCACTGTCTACTTCATATTTTATCTCAATTTCTTCATCTGTCATTAAAATGCTTAACATTTTTATGATACTGCCTTAAAGTACCAGGACACAGCAGTCAAATATACCTAGAGGTGAATACTGGCAGACTACAGAGCTTCTTCCAAAAGTTAAGCTGAAAGCTTAGCACATATAATGCTCTAATATCCAGCAGGCCTGTCCTCCTTCTTGGTTCTGTTTGCCATGTCAGATTATCTGTATTGCTTCTTGAAGATTTGAGTTGCTATCTTGTATATTTCCCCTTCAGCATCACATAGTTACAATAATAACCTTAATATCCTTTTTAGAAACATCTATTATCTGGATCATACTTGAGTTGGTCTTAAATGTTTCTCCCTCTGAAATGGATTAGCATGATTCTGGTTTTTTATTTGCTGGCATATTTGTACACTATACTCTGAATACTGTGGGTATGATGTGGTAGAAATGCTGGATTTGGTATATTCTTCTAAAAAATGTTATTTTAGTCTCAGCAGACAGTTAATTTGGTGAGATTCAGCTACAAACTGTATTGGGTAGTTGATTGGCTTTTGAAAAAAATAGCATTTTTATTTTTTTGAAAATTTCATATATGTTTATTGATCCCATCCATACCAACTCCCCTTTTCCAACTTCCCCCAGAACCACCCCCAAATGTTCCCCTCTTTTCTCCATGTCTTTTTTAGTTTTTAAATAACCCACTGAGTTCAAATAGTGTTGCATGAATGTGGAGCCTCCACCGGAGCCCAGCCAACCTACCAGTGGTCACACCTCTGAAGAAAAATGGCTGTCTCCTAGGAGCCAACTGTTGGGGACCCCTGTTGTGAAGTAGTAGTCTCTCCATGTCCGGACAGCTCATGAGCTCGGTTTTCAAATGCAGATGGCTCCTTTCAGCAGAGTACCTGGCATCCTCCTGACTCTCCTTTTGAAGTGCCCACCGTTTATTCTCTAACATAAACATGGCCTCTGGCTCTGTAAAAACCATACTTTCCTGTGTGCTTTTTCAAGTAGTCTGGCAGCATGGCGAGGGCCCATTTCCACTCACAAATGACGCATCCCCAAAGTACCTATCAGCTAAAGCCTTTTACCACCACCTCCACATTATAAGTATCCTAGTTTCCTCTCAATTATTGAAGGAACTGGAAGGAACTGGATCACGGAGACTTGGAGCCAAGCAGAGTCATTAATAAAGAGCTCTGACAACTGACCAAGATGATTCCTGTCTCATTGCTTACAACCTAGCCTTCCCGGGAAGGTCTGCCTTTCCGTCACAATGGGGCATCCTAAAAGTACCTATCAGCTAAAGCTTTCACCACTACCCCCATGGTATAAAATGTCCTGGTTTTCTCTCAATATTGGAGCTGGATCACTAGGAGCTAGGAGCTGAAACACTGAGACTTGGAGCCGAGCTGAGTCACTGAATAAAGAGCTGTAACACGGATTAAGCTGAATCCTGTGTCTCACTGCCTATGATCCAGTCTCTCCAGGGGGCGATATCCTTCCGTCATCGACTCACGGAGACCTAGCTTTAGCTGCCTCCTACCTCTCCTTGTGACCCAGCAGCTGACGGGTCCCGAACTCAGAGAGAGAGAGAGAGCACAGGGTGAAATTAGGGAGGAACTCGGCCGGGCAAAGCCCCGACAGCAGAGACTTTCAGCACTCAAGCGGCGGACAGCGACACGGGACGCGACCAGACCTGCCTATCCTCCAGGTGCGCAGCGGAGATGCAGACGCCCGCGGGACCCGCCTCGCCATTCCGGCTGCACGCAGGGGCCCCGAGATCCCTGCGCGCCCCATAGCCAACAACTGCAAATAACTCCTCAGGTAGTGGTGGGGCCTCATGAGATCCCTCCCACACCTGTGGTGGAAGTTTCACTGGCTTAATTTTGTGCAGGGTAATCTCAGCGGCTGTGAGACCAAGAGTACAAATCATGCCCAGAAGACAGCATTAAACAGAATTCCCCATCTTCTAGCTTGGCTCTTATATTCTTTAACTCCTCTCTTCTACGATACTCCCTGACCCTTGAGATGGAGGAGGACTGATATAGAAGTTCCATTTAAGGGTTGAGTGGTCCCAGTGTCACTTATTTTCAGCCCCTTGACCAGTTATAGACTGTATTATCCACTGCCCACTGCAAAATGAAGCTTTTCTGACCAATGTTGAGAGCAGCACTAATCTATGGGCATAAACATAAATATTTAGAAGGCAGTTTGACAACATGACTATTTAACAAAACAGTAATAGTAGTTTTCACCCTAGGGCTTAGGACCTCCCCTGTGATGGGCTTTTGATCAGGTTTACAGTACCAGGTATAATTCTTTCCTGTGGTGCAGGCCTTAAATCTAGTGAGAAAGCAGTTTGTTAGCACTATGACCTTCATGCCACTATTGCACAAGTGGGCACATCTTTCCAGCAAGTCAGTATTGTAGCATGCAAAGTTTAGCACTACATAAGACTACCAATAAACCCCACCCCAACATCCTGCATAGTGTCTTCTAGCACCAAGAAATGTAGCCAGCAGACTTTCCCAGTCGATTACAGGCTGATTTCTCTAAGACCTGCAACAGAAGTGTATGGTGTCTTCAGCAAAAGGGTCTTACCTTCTAGTTTTCTAGTTATGGTTGGTGATTAAAAGCAACAGCAATAGCCTGTTGTTTAGGGGATCTCTGGGACTTCGCTGACCAACCACTCAGAGGTATCCCATGACTGGCACTGGCATTTTCATTTAATAACACATGCCTTCTGCCTATGTCCACTCATGAAGGGTACTGCTGCTCATACTTTTTAAAAAAGTCGCATTTTTACATGAGCTAACAAAGCAGTGTGTTTCCATAAGGCTTTTTCATACCCTTCTGACCCTATCGTCACTTAAACCTTTAACCCCCCACCATCAATCAGCTTTTGCTTCACTTCTTTTTATCATTATTATCAGTCCATGCATCTCACAAAAGAATGGTATAGGAACCAGTCAATGATTCAGACGGAATCCTGTTTTCAGTTGCATGCTTTGGGGCTGGAGCTTTATGAAGCCGTTTTGGCAGTGGGCTCCTTCTCTCCCTGCTGCACATCATTTGCTTCTTCCTTATTAACACACACACTCTGTTTCATGTCAGGGTGGGTGACACTACCAGTTGTCCAGTTCAGTTCTTCCTCTGTCACACAGATTTGTTGCCTTGTTGAGCTATTGGTGTTATGATCCCTGATCTTAGGGTGGTTCTAACTTTGCTTTTTCAGTGGAGAGTGTTTAACATAAAACACATGTTCTGTTCTTGGCAATCATTTCATATGTTATTAACTCCTGTAGTGCTGCATGGACACATTAATGGTAGAAAGGGGCTTGCTTCCCTTTTAAAATACATATTGACTCTTCTCTGAAAGGAATTTTCCACAAATACAGAAAAACCTTCAGGCAGATGGCTTTTCTTTTCATTTGCAAAAGAATCATAGCTATTTGGATTAAATTTAAAGAAAAAAGGGGGAGGGAGACCAAACAAAACTAGGAGTAAAATTATAACATCAGGGATGTAGGTCTGTGGTAGAGTGCTTACCTATATGGGCAAAGGTCTGGGTTTTATTAACAGTATCACAGAAAGAAGAAAATCATGATAAAATGTGTCAGATTAGATTGTGGCAAAAATACCTAAGAAAGTCAACTTTAAAGGAAAAATCTGGTTTATGTTCATCAATTCAGAGTTTCAGTTTATGGTGGGTCATCTCCATTGTTTCCAGACAGCAGAGAAAGGAAGTGGCCAGGGTCCAAACGTCAACTTCAGAGGCATTCCCCAAGTAACCCAACTGTCCCCTCCTGGGCTCCTAAGGCTGTGACCATATCCTAATATTGCCACAGGCTGGTGACTAAACCTATTTCAAAAAGTTTTTGTAGGGGTGGGAGAGAGATGGCTCAAGTAGTTAAGAGTAAGTACTGCTCTTGCAGAGGACCAGAGAGAGAGGGTGGGGGGAAACATAAAAGAGAAAACTTTTGGAGGGCACTTCAAAGTTATAGCAATACAGTTTAGAAATTGACTTACTTTTCAAAGTAATAAAAGATGTTAAAAATCAAGATAGGAAGCTTTTCACAACAGGTTTGCTATCAGAACACAGGTGTTATGAAAACCATTGCTAACTTGAAGCCAAAATGGGAAAGAAAAAGACATCAATATTGTGGTCATTGGACACAGAGATTCGGGCAAGTCCACCACTACTAGCCATCTAATCTACAAATGTGGTGGGATTGACAAATGAACCACTGAAGAATTTGAGAAGGAGGCTGCTGAGATGGAAAAGGCTCATTCGAGTGTGCCTGGTCTTGGACAATGTAAAGCTGAGGAGTATGGTATCACTATTGACATCTCCCTGTGGAAATTTGAGACCAGCAAATATTATGTGAGTATCATTGATGCCCCAGGACACAGAGACTTCATCAAAAACTTCATTACAAGCACATCTCAGGCTGACTATGCTGTCCTGATTATTGCTGCTGGTGTTGATGAATTTGAAGCTGGTATCTTCAAGAATGGAGAGACTAATGAGCATGCCCTTCTGGCTTACAACTGGGTATGAAACAGCTTATTGGTGGTGTCAACAAAATAGATTCCACTGAGTCCCATACATCCAGAAGAGATACAAGCAAATTAAGGAAGTCAGTTCCTACATTAAGAAAATTGATTACAACCTGACACAGTAGCATTTGTGCCAATTTCTGGTTGGAATGGTGACCACATGCTGGCTCCTAGTGCTAATATGCCTTGAATCAAAGGATGGAGAGTCACTCATAAGGGTGGAGGTGCCAGTGGGACCACACTTCTGGAAGCTTTGGACTGTATCCTACCACCAACTCATCCAACTGGCAAGCCTCTGCGACTGCCCTTCCAGGATGTGTACAAAATTAGTGGTATTGGTATTGTCTCTGTGGGCAGAGTGGAGACCAGTGTTCTCAAACCTGGCATGGTGGTTACCTTTGCTTTAGACAATGTCACAACTGAAATAAAGTCTGTTGAAATGCACCATGAGGCTTTGAGTGAAGCTCTTCCTGGGGACAACGTAGGCTTCAATATAAAGAATGCTGTCTGTCAACAATGTTTGATGTGGTAATGTTGCTGATGACAGCAAAAATGACCTACTAGTGGAGCTGACTTCACTGCTCAGGTGATTATCCTGAACCATTCAGGCCAAATTAGTGCTGGCTGTGTCTCTGCACTGGATTGTCACAGAGCTCACATATCTTGCAAGTTCACTGAGCTTAAAGAAAAGATTGATCACCGTTCTGGTAAGAAGCTGTAAGTCAGTCCCAGATTTTCGAAATCTGGTGATGCAATCATTGTTGGTTCTAGGCAAGCCCGTGTGCATTGAGAACTTCTACTCTTTTATTCTCCTCTGGGTCGTTTTACTGTTCATGACATGAGGCAGACAGTTGCTGTGGGTGTCATCAAAGCCGTGGACAAGAAGGCTGCTGGAACTGGCAGTCACCAAGTCCGCCCAGAAAGCTGAATAAATATTATCCCTAATACCTCCCACCCCAGTCTTTCTTAAAAAGTGGTGTAAGAACAGTCTCAGAACTGTTTGTCTCAACTGGCCATTTAAGTTTAATAGTAAAAGACTGGTTAATAATAACAATGCATTGTAAAACCTTCAAAAGAAAAGGGGAATGCGGGGTGGGCACTGTAGAGCTGTGTGTGTGTGTGTGTGTGTGTGTGTGTGTGTGTGTGTGTGTGTGTGTAGCAGTTTTAAGTTATTAGCTTGTAGAATCAGTGCTTTTTAATAGAACAACTTGACCAAAAATCTGTCACAGAATTTTGAGACCCATTAAAACAAGTTTAATGAGAAAAAAAAAAAAATTAGAGCTAGGAAATCATTTAAAACATTTCTCTTTAAACGTATGCAGGTAACTTCTGTTTTTAAATACCACTTTAATAGTTTGGATCTCCATAACATTCTGTGAAAACACATTAAGTTATTCACAGGTTCAGCATATCTCTAGCTGAAAAGGAACTTAGTATTATTGAAGAGACTACTGCTTTTCATAAAGGAGACCTTACATCTTAAATTGTGTTTCATCATATATTATCCAGACTTAGCAGTAGAAAAAAGTATTCATTGCAGAGTATCTTATAATTTTATATGATTGATAGTCTTCTCCTAAAAACAAATAAATTGCTCTTCCCAATAGAAGTTAAGAGACCAAAAGCATACTAAAAATACTTTATTGCCAATGCTACATGAATTAAATACACATTTTAAATGAGATGTACCATCCAGAGTGAAATATAGTACATTCATTATGATAAAAGAAAAAGATAACTCACATTTAACAAAAGAATGGTTTTCAAATACTATAGTATGTTAATTTACATGTTCCGTAAGTATTCTATAGTTTTTCTGTTAAATAAAGGAGATTAAATATTGTGAAAAGTTTGAAGAGTTTATATGCTGGATAGTCTTTAAAAAGAGAAAACATTAGCATCCTGGAATAATTTTAATTCCCGGCCCATTTTCTGCCCACTGGAAAAAATTACATTGTTTTTCTTTCTCAAAAGGACACACAAAAAATTTCTTTCCATTATTAGGTCCAGTCTTCAGCACTGTTCTCATGATGGAGCGCTTGCCATGTTTGCAGAATGGGAAGGACAGGTCTGCCCACTAGGGAAGAAAGGATAAGACTAAAAAGTATAGACAGAAGTTACAATGATGAACAAACAAGACCAGCCTCATCTGATGCGACACCTGTTTCACTGCTATGATTATTAATTTGACATTTGTGAAACAGACATGCCATTAGTTGCTGCCCTAAAAAATTCATATATTTAAGAAGCATTTCATTTAAAATTCTGTTTGAATCATATAATACACTGTCCAAATTCCTAGTTTATCTTTATATAAAGGCAAGTAGAGTTACTTTCTTTTATTTGGAGTAACTGAAAATTATCAGAACCTTGATATTATGCAATCACCAGTGTCCCAGGTATATGTCTGTTTTAGTTAAAATATTATCAAATATTTGTAATAATTGTAATACTAAATTCTGTTGGTCTCCCAGGAAAAGAAAGAACCCAATAGGAACTTACCCAGACTGAAGGCAGAGCCTCCTTTATTCTCAGTAATTTTGTTTTCAAGAGAGGAATGAAAGGAGTTGTAACAGCAACATAAAATCTTAATAATATTTTCCCAGTATTCTTAAAAATGGTCCTTAAGGAAATCTATGGGTTTAATATGATAGAACCACATCTTAAATGTAAGACCTAAAATCATCAAATTTAACCGGGGAACATCCTTATGAAAGTTTGCACACTGAATATAGATATTTTATTTCTCAAGAAGCCAAACCAGGATATTTTTGCTCCAGAATTGAAACAGATCAATATTTTCTTTTTTTTCCATTAGACACTATATGAAGTGTAGCTAGGAAAAATGTGTATTTTTAAACATTAGACTTACACTCAGCGTGGTAAGTCTCTCACTGAAGAATGCAGACAAGGAGACTGACTAAAGGAACTCGATTCCTGTTTCCTATATCAAATTTGTTTTCAGGGCAAAATCTATACACCAAAAATAGCACGAGATTAACAGGTGCCATCATTTTTTTTTTCAGGTTACACTTGTAGGATTCACCAAGGTTATTACAAACCAAAGGCATTTCAAGGATTATACACTGTTTTTCTCATGTACTCAAAATTAAGTCAAAGGTTTTTTTATGTGAATAACTGTTTTGCCTGCATATGTGTACCATGTGTATACAGTGCTTGAAGAGACCAAAAGAGGGTGCTGTATCCCGCGGAACTGGATTTACCCAAGGTTGTTAGTCCTGGAGGAGTAGCCAGGGCTCTTAACCACTGAGCCATCATCCAGCCCCCACGTCAAAGATTGAGGATGAACAAATTCTTATTTTGGACTATGAACCACATGAGTACTTTTAATATTTCTTAAGTCATTTGTGCCCAGAACTCATTACATATCCCAGTCTGGTCTCACACACAAGATTCTCCTGCCTCAACTTGCCAAATACTGGGATTACAAGTGTGAATTATACCTGGCCTCCATATCTATCATTGTGAATTAAGAACATTTTTATACTTGTGATTACAAATATGAAACTCTCTAGTGATATAATAGCTGTTTTATTATTAAAGTTATTTATTGACACTCTCTGAATTTTAGATTATTTAACATCCAGACAGAATAGACAGAACACTAATGTACTCAATAGCTTCAGTTGTTAACTTGACACATCTGGGAAGCAGGACCCCTCCATTAGGAATTTCCTCTATTGGACTGGCCTGAGGTATGTCTATGAGGCATTTTCTTCATTGGTAAGAGACATGGGAGGGGGAGGGCCCAGCCCACTGTGCATGGTGCCACCCCAGCCAGGTGGTCCTGGGTTGTATAAGAAAGCAGGCTAAGCACAGGTCAAAGGAACAATTCAGTAAACAGCATTCCTCCATGGTCTGTGCTTCAGGTCCTGCCTCCAGGTTCCTGCCCTGGCTTCCTTCAATGATGAACTGCAATTGGGATGTGTAAGCCAAATAAATCTTTTCCTCTCCACGTTGGTTTTGGTCAGAGAGTTTTACCACAACAAGAGAAACTAAACTAGAAGAAGTAATGTGGCTATTTAAAATGGAAAGGTAAATCCAGGTATATACTGGTGTATGCCCTTAATCGCAGCACTTGGCAAGATACTGTTTCAAATAAATAAATAAATAAAAAGTAAACAAACTGCTATTTATTACATTGTAATAAGCAAAATCCAGTTGCACTATAGTAAGCACGGTAAAAATTTCACATACCTTAAAAAATTCACATTGTGCTTCTCTGGGTAGAGGACAGGCATAAAATTGCCTCCCCTTGTTCTCACCTTCCTTCCTCACAACTCGGAGAGCACAAAGACGGTTGTGTTTCCTGCACCGAGGATTGCCAGCATTTAAGGAACAAGAGTCATCTGGCATAGTCTGGAGTTCACTGTGATAACACATTACAAAATAACAGCAGTATAACATTAATAAAGGATCATGCATGCCATGTCACCACAGCCACTTGGAATTACAGCTATACCAAGCACTTCCACCAAACGGTGGGCCATGATCAACATTAGCCCATTACACTTGCCTTTTGTTTCCTCTGGTAATGGTAATTCACTTCTAAAGTCACCATGTGCCTAAAGCACAAAACTGAAACTTTCAAAGTATCTACTATATTGTGTTTTCTTAAATTTTCATTTCTGATACTCAGTTCTTCCCTTACCAAGTATTACAGTATATTCCCTTTTATTTCCTCTAAGATATTCTCTAGTCTTTCAGACCTCTGGGAATGTGTTCATATGAACTTGCAACAATGGTGACAGCCTGCGGACTCAATAAGACAAGGACCAGAACAGAAGTGGAGAAATGGGCAGCAGGCCCCAAACTTGGCCCAGGAACTATTGGCAACTGATTACTGAGGGGTGAGGAAGAGTTGATATTTGTTATGGGAGTGACTCCAGATAGACTGACTAGACTGCAGTGGATGAACTTGCACGGAGAGACATTTGGGTACAAATGCTTGCCTAGAAAGGCCTTAATATGTATGACAGAATGCATGAAACCTGTGGGCAGGCTGTGGGGGAGGGGTGTAAATAGGGGAAGGGGTCTAAATTTGATTAGGATCTGTTGTATGAAATGCACAAAAACTCAATAAAAATAAAATACAGAGTATTTGGAGAGCGTCCCTAAACACAGTGAACAAAGTCCAGGAGTCAGCCTTGATCTTTAGCTATATAAAGTTTTCTTCTTGGAAAAAAATATAGGTTCATTATTTTTAATTTTCCGTATCTTGCCCATTTTTTTTTTTTTTTCAGGGTCTCCCTAGTCCCAGCCTGCCTGGAAGTCACTATGTGGATCAGGCTGGCCTCAATCTCACAGAGATTTGCTTGCCTCTGCCTCCTGAGGGCTGGGATTAAACACATGCACTGCAACTAGGGCAGAGCTTGCTACATTTATATAGACTTTTAATTAACCAGTTCAGAGAAAAAGTGTTAACAGTAATAAAACAAGCCATGAGGACCCAGTGACAGATCGATGTGCTTGGCATGTGCAAGACAGGTGTGATGGTGTGATTGCCAGCAACAAAACAATCCAAAACAACTGTAAAAATAAAAACCAAACAACAAAAAGTATCAGAAGTCCTTTCTCTTGATGTCCTTATTTTTTATCATTTTTTATTTTAATTGTTTTTTGGTTTTTTTTTTTTTTTTGGTCTTTTTGAGACAGGGTCTCCCTGTAGCCCCAGCTGGCCTGGATTTGCTCTAGAGACCAGGCTGGCCTCAAACTCACAGAGATATTTTTTATTGTTTTAATAATAAAATAGTCTGTTTTTCACTTTGTGGGAAATTTCTAAAGAACAAAATAATTTTTTAAAATACCTAAAAAGCAGAAGCATCTTCCCTTCCACTTGGCTTCCTAGACGACATTTTTCACACATTGTTTCTATAATGATGCCTCAAGGCAGCATATCTGTATCTAATTGAAACGCTCTTATAATATCATCTTTTACTAGTGATGAAATTGGTTTAAACTCCTTTGTAAAAAAGATGACTTCATATATTACTTTAAAAATATTTGTTGGGATAGACTTAATCTAAGGGCTTAAAAACAAACTGTTCATATAGCAACCATTGAAAGTAAGTAAAGGCATTGGATATTATCCAAGGATATTATCATTAAATGTGTTATCTGTAATGATTTTGTTGTTCCTCTTTTCAAGGGTGGTTGGTGGAGGATATCTTATAGTGATGGCTTATACCAAATCAGAAATATAAAAGCCAAGAGGCACCAAATGGCCTTTTGTTTCCCATAATTGTTCCTTGCATCATGAGATAGAGGCCAGGACAGCCGGGTATACCTAGAGACCTAGAGTTCCAGGCCAGCTGGGACTACAGGAAGACCCTGTTTCAAAAATAAAAAAAAATAAAATAAAAAAAAGAGGGAGAAACAAAATGAAGATGTTAAGAATATTAGTAGAAATAAATGAATGTGGGTTATTAAAATATACACACATAAATACATCATTTTATATATTATTTTGCTGGTGTCTAGCTTCTCAGGATGTTGAAACAAGAGCGCAAGTTCAAGGCTAGCCTGGGTAATCTTGCTAGATCCTATCTTAAATGAAAAAAGGAAGGGCTAGGGATATAGCTTAGTGGAGTGTGTGTGTACTGTGAACAGGGCTTTAGCTGCAACACCTAATACAGGAAAACAAAACAAATCAAAACACCAAAAACATAGCTTTATATATTATTTTTAAGTTGGCTGGCTTTGGTAACATTTAGTTCAACACTTCCTAACCTACTCCCCCTAACTTTTAACTCAAAATTTCATAAATGTAAAAAGATATAGATTAGTTAGGTCTGAAGCTATTCTGAGAAGTCTAGTGTTGGAGGACAGAATTAAAGGGGAGAGACTTCAAAGTCTCGCCTCTGCTTCAGTTCTGTCTGTGTCTCTCTTGGTGTTAAGCTAAAGCAAAAGCTAGTCATGTGCTGTCTTAGCCTTGATATCCAGAGTGTGTTCTGCTGACTTAAAACATTAACATCATCCTGGGGCTCTTTAGACATACCAAATTATCTACCCTTCCTCCAAATCCCTGTGGAATCAGACTGTTAACAAGATTCCCAGGTGATTCATATGCACATTAAGTTGAGAAGCACTGAGTTAATATAGCCACGTTACTGGGTGCCACCTGTGATCACAACAGCTCTAAATATGCACAGCTAACCTTAATTTTATGATAGAAAACATTATCCAGGCTAATTAAATGTTCTGCTTAATTGAGGATATCTTGATTCCTTTTTGTTTCAATCATTATTTAAAAACTTTCTAAAGTGTAGTGGAGCATTTCCCTAGGTAAATTTAGCACAGAAAATAGTCTAACTCATTTTGGTGATTAGGCTCACCATTTGGTTATGACATAAGTGGCATAGTAAAATAATAGCCTAGAACTTGGCAAAACCTTTTCAGACACATAGGCTGTGGGTCTCTGCGGCAACTATTCAATTCTGTTGTTTGTAATACAAAATAACTAAACAAATGGAAATGAAACTTGACACAAACAGCTGTTAGGCTGGATCTGCCTGTAGTTTGCTGTGTAGACGTCATCAGAATCAAAGAATCAGAGACAGATAAAACTAGAGACAGATAAAACTACTTTCGAGAAGATAGTTGATTTAATTATACTAAATTTACCACCTGGAAATATTTTTGGCATAATCCAACTGAATGTCGATTTGGTCATTCAAGATTATCTCAAAGACTAAAATAAACAGAAATTAACTGATTCTAGATGGTCTGGTTCTAAAATTCTGAGGCACTGAGAACTCCAAGAGTCAATCCAGAAACCAGTGCAAGGTATCAGTCATTAGTACCTGCACTTGAATTTAGAAGTAAGCTTTCCAGTCAGCTGATGGCAACAAACAGGAAAATGTGAATGATTTTGATAGCATCCTTCCACTCTTCTATGTGACCCTTTGTATCATGTTCATCCTAGAACCTGGGCTTTCTTGAATATGTATCATCACATCCCTGTTTAAAATAACTGGGTAAATGATGAAACCTATTCTTAGTAGCTGTTACTAACTGCTTAAAAATGGTTTACGTGGGCTGGACAGAGAGCTTAACAGTTAAGAGCACTTGCTGGTCTTCCAGAGGATCTGGTTCCCAGGGCTCACATGGCAGCTAACAACCATCTCAAACTCCAGACTTCAGTGCCAGGGGATCCAATGTCCTCTTCTGGCCTCTGTGGGCACTGTACGACACATGTGCACTTATATACATGCAGTAAAAAAAAAAAAAATTCATGCACATTAAATAAAAATTTAAAAATAATTTTTAAAAAGTCGGTTCAGTTGGCCAAGTGTGGTGGCACACACCCTTAATCCCAGCATCCAGGAGGCAGAGGCAAGCAGATGTCTGTGAGTTCAAGGCCAGCCTGGTCTACAATAGTGAGTTCTAGGACAGCTGGGACTACAGGGAGACCCTATCTCAAAAAGGCCAAAAAAAAAAAAAAAAAAAAAAAAAATTGGTTCAGTTATCTAATTCGTAATCTGATAACTGGAAAACATTCAAATATATGTAAAGACCAATCAAAAAATAAGCCTCATTAACATAACATGTATGTGGTGCCAGTGAGATCAGTAATTACGAGAACAAAAGCCAAATTAATTACCCTCTAATTATTAAAGAAAAATAAACTGGCTATAAATTCTAAGTGGGCCACCTGCTTTAATAACATTATGGGGTGAGCCTCTGCTAGGCATCTTGTCCACAAGATGAACACTCTAGCTGCCAGACAAGGAGAAAAATGAAATAAATGACAGTAATTTGCAATTTATTCCTTATAAAGTCACTGGGTGCAGAAGGGCTACTGGGTGAATTTATCTCATCACTTGACATTTATTCTGCTGGTTGATTTTGATTGATTGTGGACTCTGTCCTGGTGCTTCTCTCTTCAGCACAATACACATGGCTGCAGCATTTCTAAGTAATGTTGTGCACTGTGATTAATCATATGATTCCACTGCTAATGGTTATGAAGAAATCATTTAAATTTAAGGTTACATTAATGTTTTCTTAAAATCCCTAATGCATTAGTTAAATCATCTGAGTTTTTTAAAAAGCATGAAGGAAATAAAAATATGCCAAGATATTTCACCAAGGTACAATGGGTGGCAGAGTATTTTAAATGATCCTTCCACATCCTTCCAGTTAAGCCAGTACACAGAAAAACTGCTTAAAAACAATTTCTCCTACAGGATAGGCTCCCAACTTGGACTTTAACTCCTTCCTGATTTTTATCATTATGGTTACTGTGAAAATGTATCCAGTCATCTAAAAGTTCAGCCCACACAGCTCAATTTAAATGTAACATGATCAGCTATGTTGTTAAGTTAAATCGGTAATGTTAAACATGAACACGATATTTTGAAAAATATCAGTTAAGGGCCAATTATTATTAACTGATGATAAAAGATTTAGAGGTGGGATAGAAGTTTGAAAGAAATGGATATATTGGGCAGTAATTGTCTCAGAACTGTTATGAAATAAGCTTTAAAGATTCCGAGTTTGGATTAGGCGTTTACCCCAGGTGTTCCCTCATCCCACTGTCCAGAGGAGGAATCACACAAACGGTAAAGCCATAGCTAAAACCAGAGGAGCAGGGAAAAATCACAATCCCCTGAGGCTACTTTAGCATCTATAGTAACTCTGTCTACCACTGGCCAGAAAAGACATGGGTAGGAAGAAGAGCGTTTGTGAACACGTTATACACTCTTCACTGGAAAATCTTACAAAGGGCTGGTGAGATGGCTCAGAGGTTAAAGGTGGTGCTGCCAAGCCTGATGATCTGGTTTGATTCCTGGAACCTACGTGGCAGGTGAGAATGGACTCCCACGAGTTCTCCTTGGAAATATCAAAAAAAAAAAAAAATTAAGAAGTGCTACAATTATGACACCTAATTTTTTAATGAGGAAAAAAAAAGCAGCTTGGAAAAAATTTGTGGAAGGATGCTTTTCCGTTGGAGGCATGACAGGCTGTGACAGGAAGCTCAGGTAATCAGAGGAGATGGGGGTAAAGGAAGGTCAGCAGGGGCTGGCTGCAGGAGCTGCTGCTGAAACTTTGTGAATAAGCAGGATCTTCTCCTGGCCATGTAGCTGGTAGCTCCATAAAACATGCCTGGCGTGGGTGGTACATAACTGGAGTTGTAAGTTTTCATTTTGGATATAAAAAGAACATGGATGCTCTTTGGGACTTTTTTGGTTAAAATAGAGAAAAACCACCCCACATGGCTGACATGCAGCTACTTTTTAAAACAGAAACGCCAATAAGGTATCTCTGGTTTCTTTTTCTTTTTCTAATAGATGCAATCACTAAACTTTTATAAATGATGTTCTCAGAACTGTTTTTCAGTGGGAGGAGATTGAGATGGGCCTCAACAGATGGCAACGGCACTCACACTGCTTTGATCGTACCACGGTGAGAAAGCAAAAGTCATTCAGTAGAAACCATAGTTCAAATTTTGAATTTCGATCTTTTTGCAGGTTAGTAACAAGCCAGAAAATAATATGTTTCAATGCTGGACAACAAGCTATGGTGCTCAATCAGCAGCAGACATGGGAGGGAAATAGCACCCTTCCGTGTCCTGTGCTGTTAAATTAATGTGTGGTGGGCTGAGTGTATTGAACGCAGTTTCAACTTATGACAGGTTTATAAGTGCATAATTACCTTGTAGCTCAAGGAATGTGTATATAACCACTATCAGCAGTGGATATCGATAACAGGCATGATTACAGGTGATTTAAATATTTTTCTATATGTTTTCCAAATATTTCAAATTTGGTCATATGGTTACAGTCAAGGAAAAAAAAAAAAAAAATCCTTGCTGCAGATGCAGCAAAATCTGTTTCATTTCCTTCCTTCCCTAACATCAATAAGCTAGAGAAGGGAAGGGAAGCAAATTACTGTCATAACTTTTCAGTTTATGCAACTAAAATCAATTCAACTTCCTTAGTAATGGATGAATTTTCTGCCTTCTTAAAATTTTGAACAATACAAACACCTTAAACATCTCAAAAATACCTTAACAAAACCAATGTAAATATTGTAAAGGCCAAGGTTAGAAACATCATACCTGTTAGGAAACTCAGAGTCACTGCTTTTGAGGTCTGCTGCTGAGTAGTGGGCTGTTTTCAATTTTTTATGTGGTGAACTAAATAATGTAGACTGAGAGCAAACTGTAGGGGATATGTTTACTTTGTTGGATAGTGGAGTTGTAAAGTTTGTTCTCTCGTTGGAGGGGTGTTGTGTATCACTAAAACACAGGTTTGTAGGAAGAAAGTTTTGAAATTCCCCATCTATTATCTGGTTTTGGCTTTTTTTTCTGGCCAAAGTACTAGATTTATTGCTGAAATCAGTCAAGACCAGGGTCGTATTTCCAAACACAGTTTTTCTGTTGATCTTCACTTCTGTGTGTATGTTCTCAAAGTTATTACAAGGGTATTTCACTAAGTTGTAAAGGGCAATAGAATTTTCTTCACTCTTGGGCACCGAATCTGAAAAAAGAGATAAATAATTCTACAGTATTCCTAAAAATATACTATATTGACTATTTTTGAAATATATTTGATTAAAAAATTATTTCAGTTTGTTACAGTGAGCAAATATATATAACCATGATGCAAAGCTAACTTGGATATGGTATAATGAATAATCTTATGGTTTGGAAATAAAGTTATTATTTAAAATGTATAATGTTAACAACCTATAGGCACCCAAAGCTGGAGTTAACAAAGACTTATATTTGCATTGTATTATGTTTAAGCACTTAAACATTATTTAGCTATCAGTTCTGTTAATATTAGGCAAGGCATTAGGCAGTGGTAATTAAGAACTATGTCCCATAAAATCTCAGGTCAGCAGTTAGAGACAATGTGTGGGCTACCAGGAATATTTCTATGAATGACAGCACCAAATGAAAAGCTTAATTAATACAAGAAGAATTACAAACACTTGATGTTGATTAGAAGATAACATTTTAACAAATATCCTAGGATTTTGGAACCAGTATCACAATACAATCTAAATTAAAGTGAAAACATATGTCTTCATACGCAAAAATTAATCAGAAAATAGTTAATGCAATGTGTAAAGCCATTTTGTAATGTTGAACTAAATGTGGAAAACTAAGGCTGGTTTTCCAAGAGCGTTCTCTTTTGAGTGATACTTTAGAAGGAGGTGCAGTCACTCGGGCTACTTAGCAAAGCTGTTGGAGGGATGATGCCCGCCTTGTAGGCCCAAGGAACAAAACACAATACGGCAGCTAACACAATGTAGGGGTCCTGAAGTCAAGAATGAACTTTCTCATCTCTAATTGGAGAAAGAAATAACACTTGGAGAACACAATAGAAGCTGCATCAATGAGATGGCTCTTAATCACAGGTTTCCTCCGAGGTTTTACATTCTCTGAACGCACAAGATTGTGAGTTATAAAGAGTTATTTTGAAGGATTTCAATGAAATCAGTACAATTGTCTGGGTAAAGATTTTAATAACAAGGGGTAGGAAGGATAAAGAAGAAAAAAAATTCAGCATTTTTCAATTCCACCTGCAAAGATATTCTTACAGAAATCCTCCCTTTCAATTTATGAAATGCTTGGACTGAATAACAAACTCGAAAGTTGCTGAAATCTGCATAAAACAAAGCTTTATTGAATAATTCATTAGAAACAGTAGAGAACAGATGTGATCATCTCAGTTTTTTGAGATACAAAGGCACATACTTTTTTAGCAAAAGCATATTTTCCCTCCCTGCTTTCTTTCTCTTTCTTTTTTTTTTTTATATTATTCAACACATTATCAGCCTATTTTACATGAAAAGGCTGGCAAGTCCTTTCAACATTTGAGAAAGAAAGCATTTTATTTGGTTATGGACTATCAGGATGGAGTAAGATATATACCTGACTGTATAACAAATCTTTTTGGAAACTTAATTAACTCAAAATGAAATTTCAATCTTACCAGCAGGCCTTGAGGTCAAGCAAGCATCACACGCCTTGGCAGAGGGTCTGTTTATTAGGGTGCAGACCACACAGGTCCACTGCTCCTCAGATTTCTGAGCCACTAAATCCATATGGTGTTCTCCTCTTCCAGATGTGCAGCTGATGATTGTATTTCTAGTTGGCAATTTGCTGTAAAATAATTTTTTAAAATTAATCATTTATATTTGTACTACTTAATTCTTAAGCATTTGGGATATTTTAGAAACTATTATAAAACATTAATATTATTTAGAAGTTATCACTGATAGGTCTCATAACTATATCCTAAGCCCTACTAATTGCTTTTAAACTCAGAAATACGACTCTAAAAGAGCTGTGTGTTTTCTAAACCAACTCAAAACATCTGCTATAACTAGTAGGAAGTATTTTCCAAGTAATAATATTTTAAATAATTCACTTCAAAGTAAAGCCAAAATATTTATTCAACTAAACTAGAAAAAACAAATGCTGAAAATAGAACACTGAAAATAAAATGAGAGTTTTTACTTGACTTCTTGTACTCTGGAGAGAAACTTCTAGATTAGATTTTGGTTTTGTTTTTTAAGACAGGGATTCACTGTGTAACTCTGGCTGGCTTGGAACTGACTATGTTGACCAGACTGGCCTTGAACTTACAGATATCTGCCTGCCTCTACCTCCCAAGTCCCATTTAAAATTCTAGATTTTTAAAGATATTTGCTAAGCATGCATTAATTACTTAATCTTTAATGATGAAAAAAGATTATCTTTCCATCAGCTCTCTTCTCAGAAGACTATTTCAAATCTACTACATAATCATGAATAGATATATAGTTATTAGGTTAAGAAGCAAACAATAAAACTAATCTTGGAAACTAATCTTTTTTTCTTTTTTTTTAGTGACCAACGTAAACCATGATTCTCCACATGAACTCCATTGACCATTTGACTGTGTTAACAACACAGTGCTTTTCTAAAGCTCTGATACAGTTCTAGTGTCTGGTATTTGTGAAACTAAGAGGTATCACGGTGGTGTGACAGGTTCTGAAAGTTAACACTGAGAAAAGCTCTACTAGGAAAGGCTGCAGATCTTAAAGTTCAGATTCTTAAACTTTCTTTGACTTTCAGAGGTAGCCTTGACTTCAGTGACATCTTGCTCCTTATAGACAAATACACCACTCTTTACATTCAGGCTTGTTTGGTAAAATAATGAATAGCACAAGGAAATCTGAAAGTAAGATACATCTCATTAAGATTACTTTATCTTTACCTACCTTGACATTTAATGCTTAGCATGTCACCTGCATTTGGAATCTAACCTACAGCATTTGTTTAACTGACCTAATTTCTAGTCACTACAACTTACTCTGAAAGGCAACAGACTGCATTGCATTTATTCATAGTTAACACAATTTAAATGACCTTCAGGTTTTCAGTATGCTGCCATGCTTTATTACTGTCATTTTTTTCTATCCTAATCATAGGGGGTGTTTATTATTTTATATGGAGACTTTGGAAGCTCCTGCCAACCCCCAAATTCTCTGTATGGATATGTAACAGGAATCTTACACTCAACATGCTGTAGTAGGCTGAAGAATACCTCCAAAGATAACAAACAGGTACATTCTCAGTAAACAAGTGTTGCTTTATAAAGTCTTTGCAGATGCAATTAAAGCTATTGGCCCAGAGATCATCTCCATGGTCCTTTAACTCTAGTCACAAAAAGAGAGAAATGAAGGCAGACTTGATATGCACAGAAAAGGAGATGGTACTATTAAAACAGAGGCAGAGACTGCTATGATGCCGCCACATTGGGGAATGCTGGCAGCCACCCAAAGGTCAAAGAAACAAGGGACAGCTTGTCCCTTGGGACCTTCAGAGGGAGTACAGTCCAGCCTACACTTTGTGTCCAATGTCCAATGAAATTACTATTAAGCTTCCAGCATCCCAACTTGAGTGAATAAAGTTTTGATGCTTTATGCTAAATGTGTGGTAACTTTTTGTAAGAGTCACAGGACACTAGTGCAAATAAAATTCATGATCTTCCAACCTGTAATTCTACTATTCTGTCTCAAAAAAGGGCATTGTCTCAATTGATCAAGAAAAACAGCCAGACTTCAACCTATCATTTCCTCACATCTCACATTCAGTCCATCAGCAAATCCTACAGAGTCAGCAGCGAAGTCAAATGTACATTCTCTTAACATTCTGTGGCTTGGTATGTTCTTCATCAAGGTCCATCGTGGGGAATGAGAAAGGAATCACTCTACTATTCCTTTGGTTATAGGACCCTTTTAGATTATGTTTTAAACACCACAATGATGCAAGAAAACTGTCTTCCCCTCAAAAGCTTATTAGATCTACCAAGTTTAAGTCATCAGAGAGTTTCTTCCTATTTTCTAAGTACCCTCAAGTTGTTCCATCCCTCGGATATCTCCATAGGTATAAGAACTCGCTTACAAACAGCACTAAATTTCATTAATCTGCAACCAACTATCAGTACATTTCCACACAACATAGCTTTAAGATATGAGTATGTCTTTATTCAGGAATAAAGTAGCTGAACTCTCACATTTCTGGGATTCTCCAAATATTCTAAGTGTTTTCTTGTGCACATGCCCACATGCCAGTTGGTTTCTTTTCTCAGAAATCCTTTACCTTTTTTCTTTGATTAATTTGTGTTTCTTTCCTCATTAAACTTAGAAAGTAGAAATTAGCAGACAGATCTGGTTCCTCCTCCAGACCTCCCTTGCTAGTCACATAAGCACATCCCTTTGTAGCACATCCATCACTGCTTTAACCATGCATTTACTCCTTTACTTCCCACATTAGAAGCTGGGAACTTTGAGGGGCTGTATTATATTTTGCCTGAATTCCTACTACCTGACATATAATGGACTCTAATAAAGAAAGAAAATAATACATTATAAAAATTATAAAAAATTTTATAGAATGGACTCAGTTTTCTCTAATGAAGTAATATTCATGCAATATGAAGGCATACTAGCCTATATATAATTAAGAGTCAGTGACAAATTATATAGGTATTTAAAATGCACTGTGATCAATAACAACCAGAAAATTTGGGCAGGATTAATAATAGAGTTAATGGAGTTAACTGAGATCTTAGTGTGTGAAGGAACATCTGGATCATTTCTGTTGGGCTTTGCAAACTTCTTTAAGGTAACTTGAAATGACTTGATTGACTGATTGATTGATTGATTGAGGTGTTCCCTGGCACCTGGGGATTGGGTATAGCACCTCTGTCACACTAGGCAAGTACTCTACCACCAAGCTCTATCTTCAACTCTTGAAATGACTTTAAATTAAAATAAGAAATTTGAGATAATATAAAAAGTGCTCAGGTATTTAGCCAAAATTAGCCAAAATTAATGGAATATACTTAATCGTAGAAACCTGGGAATAGGGCAAATAATATTGTCTTTTCTCTTGCAGTGTATAGCTGATTTTCCAAACAAAGTCTTAAACTGAGTATCAATATATAAAACAGGGTTAGGATGTGATGGAAGAGGTATTAGAAGACCCAGTATACTTCTAGAACAGCAGGACCTTCCCTAACCCACCAGTAAGTCTAAATCTCTTTAAGGAATCCTGTGAGTCTTTAAAACCTCATTTCAAAAGATTCTGGAATTAACAATGGAAATATAAGCCTCTAATATTCATGGCCTCTTGTAGTATTTCATATGCATCCTGTTTGTACTGGTAATTTTAATGACTGTGCCATATACTGCTATGAAGGTATTTATATGATTAACTTTTCTCCTATGGCCATTTACCAAGGTGAGTGTACACTGGCAAAATATATAATCAGATTTTTATAGACTTGGACAGTTTCTCTGAACTGTCCATAATTCTGGAAAACAGAAGGCATCACTGTTGCCAACCAGTCAGGTCAGGTGATTAATGAAGTTTGTGTCCAAGTTCATTTTACAGAGGGTTCCCAAACCTATCCTGTGGCTATTTCCCCAGGTCGGGAATGCATAATTTTGAAAAGACAAAGGAACTGGCAGAATTATCACAAACATGTTTAGTAAATGCTTTGTTGGTTCATTAATATAATGTACATTCTAGAAGAATCATGTTGATTTTTACAATATTTCTAAATGAAAAAAACTTTTGATGATATTTACATTTCCCCAATTGTTGACTCATCCTGCTACTCAATTAAAAACCAAACTAAAACTAAGGGCTGGGTATCATCACTGAAGTGTGAGGTCTTCTCCTGAATTCAGAAGTGTCCCAGGAGCCACCAGCTTCAGCTCCCTCTGCTTCTTGACTGTTTTTTTTTTTTTTTTTCCAAAGGTTCCAACAGCTTTGAATTCTGTTCTCTTATGAGTAGCTTGGCAGTTCTTCAGTTGCATATACTGATTATAAGTCATTTAGTTAGATAATTTAAATTAGGTACCTTACCAGATGTCAACATGTTGAGGGTTTTCTTTCTGACAATGAGGACAGAAATATGTCATCCTGCTGTTCTCCCCTAAGCGACACATGGTAATTTTGCAGTGGCACTGACCACAATTAGGACGCTTATAAACCTTATAGTGCTTAGAGATGGCAGATCCTGTTTTATGGCACTGAAAAAAAAAATGTTACATTCAAAACTGTTGCTAAGGGAGACAAAGAAATTGTCTGAAAAATCAAGGCATCTCTGAAAATAATATCAAAATTTGCACATATTTCCATATAAAATTTTTTCAATGAAGAAAAAGGTATTGACAAAATTCAGTAATGTCTATCAAATAAGATTTGTATGAAATAATTGAGTCATTACATTTTAACTTATTAGTATTCAAAATTGTTCACTACTTTATCATCTTATCTAAATGATATATAAAAGTTCTATCTCTTAAAATGTCTTTTATGCTTTTAAGGCTTTCTTAATTAAACATAATTACATGGGTATAAGAAAAGGGGCAGATTAGCTTCAAATCTGATTGCTTTTAGAATGAGGAAGTTGCTCATTCACTTTCAACAGCCAAAAACCTTATTTCTAGGGGATAAAATTTAACGAGAGTATTTTCTTTGTTGACCTGATAAAGGCTTTTTTTTTTTTTTTTAAACTGTAGAGCTTCCCTAGAAAAGAAAAATCCAAATACCATTCTAACAGAGACTATGTTCCATTTTAGTCTAAATTCTATTTCAAAAGACATTTTGATTTTTCAGGCGCAGTTTTATTCTACTCACATACGTCTGATGCACCTACAAGGAAAATGTTTCTGGTTTACATCAGTAGGGTGGAAATGTAAAACCTCACAAACATGACTAAGTACAGGCTGAAAATTACACCAACACTTTATATTAATTTAAGCAGAGTAGTGAAATGCCCAGTTCTATCTCAGCAGAATGGACTGTTTTCTACATTCATTCCTTCTCTGCAAGAATAAATAGGCATAGATAATTGTAAAAGAGCCATTACTCAAGGCAGGTCCATACAGTAAGAGGTCTGTTACCACTTTAGGTCATTTAATGAAGACTGGTATAATACCTTCCTCTCCGAACACAGTAAAATTGCAATTTTGAATATACAAAGAAGACTATGGTGGAAAAACAGACTATCATCCATGATTAGAAGATGAAATGTATGTACTGAAGACTGTATGAGCATTATACAACTTTCAAAATTTATACGTTAGCAAGCACTTATTTCATCCTTAGAACAGGTCATATAGTACACAGTGAACTATTATCACACATTACAAATGGAGAAACTAAATATAAAATTATCTAAATAACTGAAGCCAAAGATAACGACTGGCAAAACTTGATT
>NW_008349975.1:5328815-5342205 GCF_000622305.1 Nannospalax galili | reverse complement strand
TTGAGACAAAGTCCCAGCTGGCCTGGAACTTACTATGTAGACCAGGCAGGTCTTGAACTCACAGACATCTGCCTGCCTCTGCCTCCTGAGTGCTGGGATTAAAGGTGTGCGACACCACACCTGGCAAATAGGAAGTCTCTATGCTTTGTATTTTATATGTCAAAAAATAAATAAATAAGTAAAAACAGGGCTGAAGAGATGGCTCAGCAGTTAAGAACATTGGTTGTTCTTGCAGAAGACAGGGGTTTGAATCCCAGCACCCACATGGCAGCTAACAACTGTCCCTAACTCCAGTTCCAGGGGATCCGACAGCCTCTTCTGTCCTCTGCGGGCATTGCACAGCCTGAGTGCACTTACCTACATGCAGGCAATACATGCATACACATAAAATAAAAATAATAAATATTTTTAAAAAATAAGAACAAGAATTTTTAAATTTTATTTATTATTTTTATTTTATGTGTATGAGCATATTACCTGAATGTTAAGTGCACTTGTGTCATGCAGTGCCCACAGAGGTCAAAAGAGGGCGTCGGATTCCCTGGAACTGGAGTTATGGACAAGTTAGCAGCCATGGGTTCTGGGACTCCAACTTGAGCCCTCTGCAAGAACGGCCGGTGCTCTTAACTGCTGAGCCATCTCTCCAGCTCCCAGAACAAGAATTTATGTAAAAGATTAACAGAACTGTTCTCCAATGTAGTAAAAATTTAATTAAACAGTGAGACGTTTGGATCCACCCATGACCTAACATTTCAAGAAGCTGTCACTCTTCCTCATTGCACCTCTGCAGTCTTACCACTAGAGGGCTACAAGGAGCTTTTGTACATTTGTGAGTGCAGAAGGGGAAACCACTGACAAGGTTGAAGACATTTGCTCTTACCCTGTAAAAGAGAATACTGAAATCACGGATCATCTTCACAAGGTGATGAGTTTGTTTGTCTGATAACTGGCACACCTTCAAGTGGAAAGATAATTGAACTGAATTTTATAATTTATTCATGACCATAATAAAATACCACTTACCAGTTCTCTTAAAAAGAACTATAAATAGACTTTTAAAAAGCACATTCTGTCTTATCACTCTCTCTTCTCGCTCTCTAATGTTGAGGATCAAAACCAGGGCCTCATGCCTCCTAGATAAGCTTTTTCCATGCCCTTGGTTCTCCTTTAAAAACATTCTCCATAGGGGTTTAAGTGCTTTTAAAAGACTCATTTATGGTAAGATTCTACTTCATTATTATTGCTGCACTGAACTTATTCTAAGTGACAAAAAGCAGAACCTAGTCTAGAATTATCACTAATTGGTTTCTCTGAAAATTGAATTCTTGCTGCTTTAGATTTTACCAAAATCTGCCAGAAAGTACATGTGCAAAACAAGAGGGTATCTTTAGATTCCCGTAAAAAAAAACTTAATAATAATTAGTAGTTAATTATGATATGATATAAAAATAGTACATAGAAAAAGTTAACAGAGTTGAAAATGATTTAGTTAATAGTAACATATGGATAAAAGCCTCAATACTGAGTTCTGCCTGGAAGCTGAAACATCTATTCGCTCTGTTCCATCTCTCCACCTTCTCAGCTGTTCTCTTTGCTATAATTTTTTTTTAGCATCTCTCTATCTATACTAGTTCCATGTCCTAACCAAAACAAATATCTTTCTAGTTAAAAATAAAGTAACAAACAACAACAACAAAAAAACAAATCCATTCTTTGTCCTGGCCCCCCATTCAAGAAGTCCAGTGTTTTCCTCTCCGTGCTAGTCTAAGAATCTAAATGTTTTTTTTGCTCATTGATCGCCCCTTCCTAAGCCCCTGCTACCTGAATCTATCTTTATGATTCACTGAAACAGCCCTTTCTATCACCAACAGTTATAAATAGGAATGCATGTATGTGGTGTAGAGTATGCATTTAATGTGCCAGGTAGAAAAGGCAAGTGGTAAGTCTAACTCATTCACTTATACACCCCACAGATACCTCTCTAAGCTAGACCCTGTGCTATGGATATTAGGAGACATCACTGAACAGAACAAACTTGCCCTCATCACAGGTGTCATTCTAGCTTCAGGAGACACAGTAAGTTTACTAAGTTAAACATGTTTGAAAGTAAAAGTAATACATGTTACAGGGAAAAGAAAACACAAAGCAAGTTAAGGACAACTGGGAGAGGGGTGTGGGAGGCGATCTACAATGCAGTCTTAATAAATAGTCAGAGATGCCCACACTGAGAAGTTGACACTTAAAGCCAAGATTTAAGACACCTGGAGTCTGTAGAGAATTGCTACTACAGGACAAATCTGGATTCTTAACAATATTTAAAAATAAAGTATAAATTACTTTAGAAATACTTATAACTTACGTTAACAGCTGGATGGAGACCACTGTCAAAGAGAGCTTCATTTTTGATGATGTTCCCTACACCAGGCAACACTTTCTGATCCAATAACACATCACACAGCATCCGATCTTTCTGCTTTTTAACTTCATTTTCTGCTCTTGAGAAACTGAACTTAGGTGAACACACATCCAATCCCTCCATCACTCTTATTCTCTGTTGGCTTTCTATCGAGTTCCTATAGATAGAACAGGCAGCACATTAATCCTAAGTATGGCGTACAATTTCAGGGCCATTTAAAATAAGCTTTGATAGAAATGCAAACATATTGTGTTAATTACAACATATGAGTTATTGGGGGAACAGTGAAGACCCTAAAAATGGTAGTACATGAAGTCTCCTTTGCGATGTTTTTTCAATTACAAGCTGTTTATGAAATACATGGGTGGTGTCTAAGCCGTCCTGTAGATCGAGGCTTGGCTGTTTGCAGCTAAAGTACTTGGTGTTCTTGCTCTAGTCTCTTTGCTAAAGTTTAACATCTCTCTACTAGTTCTTCTGTTTCCTAACAAAAATAAAAGTTCAAGTCCATTTGGAGAAGAAAAAAACCATAAACCCCATAACAACAAAAACAAATTCCTTGTCTTGGTAACCTATTTTTATTAAATAGCTAAACACAGTTATTTTTTTACCTGAGTTCTATGGAAGAGTCAAAGAAACAAATCAAATCATTGGTGAGCTGCAATTCAAAAACAGGAGAAACTCCATTTTTGATTTTATACTCATGTGGATTAATCAAGATGGAGCCTTTCAATCCAAAATGAATCCTGAAACAAAATCAAACACATCTTTGAGTAGAAGTATATCATGTATTATTTTATGTCCCATGCTTCTTTTTTTTGAATTGTAACAAACAAAAGCTATTAGGGATAGGGATAGCTACTTTGTATTTGTGTTGTGCAATGTCTGAGGAGGCTAGAAGAGGGTGTCAGGACTCGGGAACTGGTGTTACTGACAGTTGTTAGCTGCCATGTGTGCTAGACACCAAACCCAGGTCCTCTGCAAGAGCAGCCAGTGTTCCTAACGGGTGAGCCATCCAGCCCTGAGATTGCTACTTTTAAAGAGGGGAAGAAAGGTAACTAAAAATTACTTCCTAGAAAAATAGCAAGGTCCTAACACTTAGCCCCAACGAACATAATTCTGTTTGTTATGTTTTTCAAGTCGGATTAAGTATCTTTTATTCACAGAATAATCTAGCATCTTTTCATATTTACTGATTTAATGTCATAAGATTAAAAAAATGATTATAGTTGTGTTATATATTCTACAAAGTCTCTAACACTTAAAATTCCTTATTTTTAGCCACAATGAATTGGAACGTTTACCTACCGTAAAGCATAATCTACAGATTAAGATAATCTTTCCTTTCCCACTCGCTGGGCTAAGCAATGAAACATTTTCTAGCAAAAATCATCAGAGAGCGAGAAAGAGAGAGAGATGAGACAGAGAGAGAGAGAAAGAGAAGAGAGAGAAAGGAACAAGAGAGACAGAGAGATGATAAACGGACAGGTTGGAAGACTCTTGTCTTTAATTATTTTCATTTTCATTTGCCTTTATACATATTGGGAAGAAAGGATTTATAAATATTTGCAGTTAACTTCAAAGCCACAATGCCTTGATGAAAAATTCATAACCTTTCAGGTTTCATAGGATTGATTATGTCCAGTTCAAAGGAAGTGATTTTGAGACCTCTGATGATGAAGATCAAAAATTATTCTCAAGATGAAATACTGTGCTCTGCCTTTCAAATCCGTCTCCTTATAGCTTTGTTGAGTTAATAAATATGGTTCTTTTGGCAGCAAATGTTACTGCTTTGTGCTTCTAATGCCGCTAAAGCACCATGTTACAGTACTGTACAAGGTTAACAAGTCTAACTTTCAAAATGTGGGTTTTAAACTCTGTGTGCCCTACTATCAATCATAAATGAATTTTACATGCCCCCTAGTTCTTGACAGGAAAAATGTATGCCTGTAAGTACTCCATAATTTCGCTTATGGAGGTTCAGCCCTAGTGAAAGGTGTACAACTGTCATGCCTAGAAGCCATCATAGCTAAAATCTTTTTGGCTGCATGGCTCATAAAGTGTATTCTAAATCACTTTCCATAATGAAACCACATCCACATCAAAAATCTCAAAGGCTAAGACCTGATTCAAATGCAGGAGTTACCCCAATAAGAACTGCAAATAAGGTACTTAGGCCTTTGTCCTGTACATTGATGCAGTTTAGGAGAAAAGGCAGAGATAATAACTACTTGTTCATATACTTATTTTTATTTTATAAAACAGGTAACTATTATGGTAATAAGGTTCAAATAAACAGACAAATATTGTATGTACTACAATTACCATTTAGAATGAGAATATGTCAACATCATTAAAAACTTATGAGATATAGTAAGCATCTGTTTGTTATGACAACTGACACTTTTTCTTAATATACTATACATCAAGCTCATGAGCCCGTGTTATATTCAGGAAGGAGATTTTTAAAAGCGCCCTCATAATTAACATAGTTCAGAGTAGTTTTTACCAGATCCTTATTTCTATCTCTTGATCCTCCAAGAGTTCCTTCTACCTCCAGTGCAAATGGTTGCCTGAGCCCATTCCCTATGCACAATATAACTTTGCCTTCTAACCACAGTAGCCCAAGGGATTTCTATCACTTCAAGTGATCCTGTGCCTTTGATACAGATGAGTGAGGAAAGGATTCCTGTCCTAGGCTAGATTCTTCTTTGGCATCCAAGCAGCCATCCTCCTGATAAATTTATGGATCTGGGACACACAGAGATAAGTTTCTTGTCAGTACTGGGAAATCTAGCATGGGTGCTGTCTGTAGGAACCAGGATGGACCTGGGCACCAAAAGATGAGCAAGGCCTGTCTGCAGAGAGGCAGACTTCAGTGAGGAGCAGAGCCGAGTAAGAAATGAAGAGAATCCAAGACCAGGCGTGGTGGTGCATGCCTTTAATCCCGGCACTTGGGAGGCAGAGGCAGCGGTATCTCTGTGAGTTCAAGCCTACGCTGGTCCACATAACAAGTTCCAGGCCAGCTGGGGCTACAGGGAGACCCTGTCTCAACAACATCAAAAGAAAAGAAATGAAGAGAATCCTCATAGCTTTCAGTCTTTGCATCTTTGCTTCTGGTTAGCCTTCACCCAGCCTGTACTATCCTGAGTTTCCACAAATACTCCATGTTGTTAACCGAACTTGCTGAAGTTGCTTAACTTGTATCTCTGCCACTTGCAGACCAAATTAGAACATAACAATAAAACCTAAACTAAAACTGAATTTCTGTAGTCAGAAACAGTTCCCTAAAATGAGTTAATAAATAAGTCCTAATCCTACTTTATTTTACATATTGGTCTCCTAGGTTGTCATTATCAGAAGTGAACGTTCTTAATTAAGAAAGCAGGGATAGCAGAGACAACGGCTTCGGTAGAGGTTCATGCTAATGTCAGCCGTGCAAATAAGACAGTGGATTAGGAAAATCATCAAATGGTCTGAAATGTCCTGTAGATAATAAAGAAAGTAAAACAGTTGAATGTAATATTGTAAAACCTGTACTCAGAATTTTAAAAAGTAGTTGTAAAAAGACTTGACTTTAGCCATGGTAAGAAGGGAGTTCTAACTACAATAGAGAAGGCTCACAGTAAACACTGCTCACACCTAACAACTGTTTTCTTAAGCCCACTTGAGGGGTAAGATGATGAGCTAAACTCCAAAGACTGCCAAACCCCTCAGGAGAGAGCTTACAGCTGTTATCCTCACAACAGGAGCAAGAGGGCTACCACAAAAGTTGTTAAACTTTTTGGGAAAGTTTGAAATATCAAGTGTAGAGGTACTGCGATGATTTAGAATCCCTGCAGTCATGGCCCTACTGGAGTTTGCACTCAGGCATGAACTGGAGAGTTGGGTATAAGAACACATCAGACCATGGACTGACAGAGACTGCCTTTTGAATCATGATAGTGTCCTTATGAAACACTGTCTGCTTCTAGAACACTTCATTAATACAAAGCAAAAGTTCTGAACACTAATTAAGGAAGTAGAAGGAAAATGCTGCTGGTACTTGAAGATGGGTCAGGAGACCTCCTCTGCCCAGGCAGTGCTTCTGTTCTGGTAACAAACTTAGACTGACACAGGGGCAAGGTGGAAAACCCTTTGCCACCAGGCCCAGGCAAAAGTGCACTTACTGAAGAGAGTGAGGGGGAAGCAATAGCTGTCTTTCCTTAGGGATGAGCAGGACAAGAGGCATTGGCACAGAACCCTGCAATGAATCAAAGAAAAATCTGTTCCTTCTGAAAAAGTAGGAGAATTTGGACCCAAGAATATCTATGGAAGCCATGGCAGAGGCTGACTGTGACCCTAAGGAAACTGCAACCCAGAGGGCCACACAAGGGTCTGTTCAGAAGACAAGAACCTTCAATGTTTCTATCATAAGTCTCTCATGGAGTAACAAGCAACAGTGGTTAATTACCAGGAAGGGCAAGAGTAGAGACTCCTGTTTTCTTTTTTATTGTATTTTGTAGGACGGATTTTTGTTTTTTTTTGGGGGGGGGATCTTTTTTGAGACAGGGTCTTCCTGCAGCCCTAGCTGTCCTGGAACTCACTATGTAGACCAGGCTGGCCTTGAACTCACAGAGATCCACCTGTCATTTTGACATGACTACACCAGGTCTACTGAGAGCTGAGAATGGAACACAAAAAAGGAAAACCACCCACAGCCACCTCAGGCCACACAGTGAACATGCAGCAGCAGCAAGAGCTAGAGTTCTGAAGTCACTGGAGCAAACTATAATACATCAAACCCAAACAGTGCTTCAATACTTCCTACATTCACTCAGTTTCCCCCCTCTAAGGACTCAATAGAAGAGCCATTACCATTTCTAGGCTTAAATATTATTATGTCAGGCTCTTCTAGAACAAATTATTTAGAATTATATATGTATCTTCATATATATAAAGTATAATGAATATATAGTCATGTTTATGATATACACACAGACACAGATTAAAAGACCAAATATCAAAAGATAGAGCAGTCAAGTGAAACAGACCCAGAGATGTCACAGATGTTGGAGATACATGAGGTAAACATGATTTTCTTTAAAAAAAGAAAATTAAAATGCTAATGATAGTAATTTACATGTCAGTCATCAACACATTAATAATACATAAAATGACCTAGAACTAAGGCACATGAACAAATATCAGAGATAAGGAATTCCCAAAAAAAGCAGATCAGCAAACTGACCTCATGTAAATGAGTATGGACATATATAAATGAAATTAAAAAAACGTTTTCTTTAGACAAACTGTAAGAAAAATATTTACTGCCATGTTCTCATTTGCAGTGTTCTTTTTTTCCTAAAGATTCAGATTTTACCTGCTGTTTATTCCCTTTGTGAGACAGATTTGCTATAACATTTCTGTGTTACAGGTCTCTTGTGCTAGACTCTGATAGCTTTGTTTGTTTGTTTTAAAGTTTCTATAGTAATGTCATTTTCAATACATACTTTTAGTGAGTTGAGAATTCTTAATTGAAAGGTTTATTGTACTGGCATCTAAAGAGGTTCCCTGTGTCTTCTGTCTTGGAGAGTTTCTGATGAAAAGCTCAATGTATTTCTTTAAACTTGTTTCTTTGAATTTTTTTGGTTTTTAGCACTTTGGCAAGGTATGGGTGAGGGATACTTTGTTTTAATGTGAGAGTCACTGAACTTCCATGTAGAATTAGATAAGAATCCCCAGCCATTTAATTCTATGAAATTGTCTTCTGTATATTCTTTAGGACTGCAGTTACAAGTATTTATTTTAGAATATTTGACCTTATTTCACAGCTCCATTCATTGTCTATAATTCTTCACTATATTTGTTATGTTTTCTGTTGCTTTGATAAGATGTCCTGACAAAAACTACTTAAGGAAGGAAGGATTTATTTTGGTTCACAGTTCAAGGGTTCAAGGAGCTCTATCTATCTATCATTCATCTATCTATCTTTCTTTCTTTCTATCTATCTATCTATCTATCTATCATCCTTCATCTATCTATCTACCTTATAACAATCATCTATCTCGATCCACCGATCATCTATCTATCTATCTATCTATCTATCTATCTATCTATCTATCATCTATCTATCTACCTTATAACAATCATCTATCTATCCACCGATCATCCATCTATCTATCTATCTATCTATCTACCTATAACAATCATCTATCTACCTATCATCTACCTATCATCTATCTATCTATCTATCTATCTATCTATCTATCTATCTATCTATCTAATCTCCCCATCATGACAGCGAGTTAAGACAACAGGAGTCTGAGCAGCTAGTCACACTGCATCTTCAGCTAGGAAGTCAACAATGGATGTTCCAGCTAGCATCTTCCTTCTTAAACAGTCCGGGACTCCAGCTGCTTGCCTTTAATCTAATCTAATCATTTAATCTAATCAAGGTTGCCCCTCACAGGTGTGGGCAGAGGCTAATATAATCTAAATAACCCTCACAGATGTGTCCAGACATTTGCCTCCTAGGTGATTCTAGATAATGTCAAGTTGATAAGCAATATTAATGACCACAATAGCTATTACCTTTTAAAAGTCATCTGTTTTGCTCTCTTTTTTCTAAGTCCTCCAAACACATTAATTGAGTTAATATGTATCAATATGAAACCTACACAAACTCTTCTAGAAAATCAAAAGGATAGAAAAATTCCCAACTCATGTAGAAGGCATTATCCTAATACCAAACTTAAACAAAGAAGTACATTAAGAACATAAACCTTTTGGCAAACATTCTCAGTAAAATAAATATAGCAATATAAAGAAAGGATAATCCATCATAAAAAAATGGAGAATATTCTAGGAATACAAGGATCATTTAAAAAAAATCAGTAATTCACAGTGGTATGTGATCAAGAAAAACAGAGCACTGTGTGTGTCCCAAAAATGCTTCTCTCTGTTTCCACATCAAGAAGGTAATGGAAACTGGCTGAGACCTGAACATTGGGTAGATCTGGAGACCACTGACTCCTCATGTATACTAGGAGCCTGGACAAACTAGCATTATCTAGACTAGAACTTGCTTCCTTAATGTGCTGGAAACAAAGGTAATGATTTACTGCTTTTCCTAACCTTGAAAACTCCTCTCTGCAATAATTGGGTAAAGTAAAAGCGCACTGTGGAGAAAGCACATACTTTGGTTCAGCCAACAGCCACCCAACTAAGGTACAGAGGACCAGTGATTCTAGCAAGACACTAGCTTAGTTTACAGACTGTTTACATAGACTGCCTGTGAAACCACAACAACAAAAATAGCGATGCAACAAAACATACAAATAAGAAAGCTACTAGAAAGCTATTCTATACTAGAATATCTGAGTTAGCCAGAATGCAGGATATAAGGTCAAAAATTAAAAATTACACTCAAAAATTAAAGTTTCAAGAACTAAATATGAACAATTGAAAATTCAAATTTTAAGAAGTCCACTTTAACATCAAAAGCCAACTCAACTTGAAATATAAATTTTATCAGAAACTTAAAACTATGAACACTAGGAAAGGACGTTAAAGAATATATAATAAATATAGATGCATACTATGTTAAGAGGGAGAAATACAATATTGTTAACTAAAGAATTATCACCTAATTGATATATAGATTCAGGTTAAAGATTATCAAACCCTCAAAAATCCTTAGAATTTTGCAGAAATCAACAAGCTGAGTCTGAAATTTGGAAAAGCATAAGGACTAAAATAGTGAAATGTTGGGAGCTATTAATCCATTATGTACATAAGCTGTGGCAGGCTTGTTTACTGAGTTTGTGTTTTGCACACCAGTACCTAATCTGCCAAATCAGGAGGAATGTGTTTATATGGCGGGGCTCACAAAACAAGTATTTGACCGCTCCTTGACCCTCAGATACTGGTGGGAAAAACAGCTGTTGAAACTAATTGAGTTCTTCTGTATAAAAAGGCCTCCCAGCTGAAATAAACTGGGGCTGCAGTCTCTACTGACAGCCCTCCCAAGTATCTTTTCTGTCTCTTGTTTTTTCTTTCAATCCTCACTCCCCCTTTCAGGTACTGTCCGTCTTGGCCGGCTGGCACTGGCAGTGAAAACAACATTGTAGAGAAAAAGAATGAAATCAGTGAACTTGCTACCGCGGTTAAACTCACTTTAAAGCTACTTTAAGGCAGTACATTACAGATGTGTGAATAGACACCTAGATCCATTAAGGAACATGATGCCCTCAGAAATATACCCAGATACATATAGAGTTGTTGGAAATAAAGTGTGAGGTCCAAGCACCTCACCAATACAGCACAAAGAACATGTAGACAAAGCAAAAGTAACTCAGCAAGTCAGGTTTTACTTTTGCAAAGGGGTATATTGCATTGCCAGTCAGATGCACCCAGAAATTTGATAGTTTTTTTAATCCCTAACACAACAGTACTGTGTCTTTTCCCCTTTGGCTAGGTTTGGACCTCACAATCTTTCCTGCTTGGCTAGTGTAAAAGAATCTGGACAAAGAAAGCAGGAAGAGAGCCAAGGCTCCAGGCTATCAGGTTCAAGAATGCATTAGGGCCTTTCCTTAAACGAAAGTCTTACAGAGAGTGGTGGGATTAAAAGATTATAATTCCTTGTCATTAACTAAATTTTATAGGATTTGAAAGAAAAAAACTAGTATTTGATGTTTCTTAAAGAGTCAACTGATTTTCAACAAAGTTGCAAGGAAACTCAATGAAGAAAGAATAATCTCTACAACAAAGGTCCTGGAACAGAGAAAAACACCAAATATGCAAAAAACTTTAAAACCCATCCAGCACTGTAGGCAAAAATTAACTCACAGTATTAACTTTGAATCAAAATTAACTCAAACTCCTAAACACAAGTGCCAAAATGTTAAAAATGTCAAAAGGCAATCAAGGAGAAAATCTTAGTGAATTTGTGATAGGGAATATTTCTATGACTTTTCACAGAATGTCTGAATCAGTGATCTAGAGAGATGGCTCAGTGGTTAAGTGCACTGGCTGCTCTTGCAGAGGTCCCAGGTTCTGTTGCCAGCACCCATTTGACTATTCACAACTGTCCCTAACTCCAATTCCAGGGGATCTGATGCCCTCTTCTGCTCTCCATGGGTATTGCACACATGTGGTGCACTTACTACATGCAGGCAAAACACTCATACACACAATATAAAAGTTTTAAAAAACTGTTTTAAATGTTTGAGTCAAAAAAGAAAAAATTAATATTAGAAGTCATTAATATTAAAAGTAGTTGATTTTCAAAGGACATGGTTAACAAAATGAAGAGACAAGATGAAAACTAGGAGTAAATACTTGCCAAACATGTATCTGGATGAGACACATCAAGAACAAAGAACATATTTAAGGCTGGAGAGATCAGTCAGTGTGTAAGAGCACTTGCTGTAAAAGCATAAGGACCCGAGTCTGAATCCCTAACACCCATGTAAAAAGCCAGGCATGTTTGTGTAAGCCTGTAACCATAATCCCAGGCAAGACAGGCGGATCCCAGGAGCTCACCAGCCAGAGAGCCAACTCTAGATGGCAAGCTTCCAGTTCAGTGAGAGACCCTGTCTCAGGACAATAAAGTGGAGAGTGATGGTTCCTGATATCTTTATCTGGTCTCTTGATGTGCAACATGGGCAAACATCCATAGTTGCATACATGCACTAACAGGAAACACACACACACACACACACACACAACAAACAAACCATTCAAACACATACAATTCAATAGGAGAGGAAAAAAGATACCTCACCATAAAATGAACAAATTTCTTTGAATATAGTCACTGAAACTGATTCCTAGTTTGCAGATGAAACCTGAAAGTCAAGTGTGTATGGACAGAAAGTATGTATGACTCTGAAGTACATGATTTAGTTCAGAATTTTTTACCATACTTCAATTTCTTCCAATGTGTTTGTGACAGAATTCAAAAACTATTCTTAAAACTTTTATAAGTAGTTTTAAGATCCCATGAAGACATCTTAACAAACTAAGAAGAGCTATATTGTCTTCTGTATATCAGAGGAAAGGTTCACACCACTTAAGCCCCAATAAACTACAAAACTGATTATGTGAGTCAAATGGCAAACTCTGCAGTATATTTCAGATATAGTTTCTAGGCTCTGAGTCTGTATGCTAATCACTGTCAGTGGCAGTCACATAAATCACAAAGTAGGAAAAGGAAAGTATTTTGTATTTATTTATATTTTATGTGTATGGCTGTATAGCCTGAATGTGTATAAGTGCACCTGTGTTGTGCAATGCCCACGGAGGTCAGAAGAGGGCATTGAATTCCCCTGAAACTGGACTTAAGGATGGTTCTTGGCTGCCATGTAGGTCCATAACTGCTGAGCCATCTCTCCAGCCTCAAAGGAAAGTATTTTGTTTTGGAAAGAGACATTTACACACACACACACACACACACACACACACACACACACAGTTCTGGCCATATATGTATCTGAAGTAATTAAAGATATTTGGTAGCAGGATTACTTTATACTTTTTTAATATTTCTTAGTTTGTAATCACATTTGTCACATTTATAGCAAAAACAAAATTAGGGGCCAGCAAGATGATTCAGCAGGTAAAGATGCTTGCCACTGGCAAGTGTGGCAACCCGAGTTCAATCTCTGGAACCCCCATAAAAAGTGGAAGAAAAGAATCCACTCCATCAAGCTGTCCTCCGCCCTGTATGCTGTGGCACTCACATCCACACAACACACTCAAGAATAATTGAATATAAAAAAATTAGTTGGCAGTGCTGACATCACAGCAGAGAGTAGCAGGCATATCAGAGTATAAGGACTCTAGTGGGGGGAGGGAGGCTCTGGGAGGGTGCTACCTGGGAAGTGGGTGTATAAATAAAAAAAAAATTGTTCAAAGCATAAAAAAAAGCTCCTTAATAATTAGTAGATGTGAAAAATATTACCATTGAAATCTACCTGATGACTTTATATCCAT
>NW_008349975.1:5308131-5328706 GCF_000622305.1 Nannospalax galili | reverse complement strand
TCATTTAATTTTATGTCTTATAGGGTTTATACAGAGTACAATATTGTATAACCGTATTAATTCAATGTAAACCTAAAAACTTACAGCTAATTTTGAAACAGATGCATCTTAGCTCAGGCAATTGTTATTGAATATGTCAATGCTGTTGTAATGAAATGCTTCTTCTAATTATATGGTTATTAAATAAATAATTTTAAAAAATTCCTTGCCTTGTTTTAGTAAAGAGCTCCTGCACAGTGTTCATAAAGGTATTAATCATACAATACCACAACAGTGCTTATACAAGAAATGCATATGGAATGCTGTTTCATATTCCACAACACTATTATGGATAGGGTTGGATACTGCATTTACTAACAGAAATCATCATCTAATTGTAATTTTCTGAATTACGGCTTGTTCACAGCCAGCCCTCTTACAGCAGACTGTGGTGCACTATGTACTATTCTTTTATAGTATATTCTACTTTCATAAACCAATGAATCCCTAAAGTTTCATGAACTGCCTGGTGATCATACATGCACTATGACTAAAATTCATAGGGAATTATGATCATGCAAAGCTGATTGTTATAGAAAACTGTAAGAAATTTTCAAGCGGGCTTCTTGCTATGTGTTCTCTAAAATGCAGACTAGTACTATGGGGAGAAAACAAGTCAAAAATGAAGGCTACATTGCTATCTCCTGTCACAGGCCTGCCACCTTACCCAAAGATCACAGTTCTTTGACAGAGCCATCCATTCCCCTAAAAAACATAGGTTGGGAGTGTTTCTTTAAAATATATATATATAACTTAAAACTATATTGTGATAATGGGATACAGTTGATTTTAGGTTGCTAAGTTCAGATTCCAACAGCTGATCTGCTAGTGACACTGAATGGTTACATATAATAGTTGTTAGGGCTGAGGAAATTGGAAGCAAGCAAGCCAGTACTTTTTTTCCCCCCACTCATATACTGAGATAGGTGTTCTCCAGGGATGGTACTAGTTCACATAGCTTGACGACATGATTGCCCTTGTTTAGCACTTCATGGAACACTACTAACAGCCTTGCACTGAGAAATGATTCTCTCCTTATCAGTCGTGTGGGGAACACTTGATAATCTCCTCTTTCATCCTACAGAAATAAATCTACACCTAACACTACAGAATCAATAACATATCAATGTTTCTAACTACTCTGCATGGATTGCACTGTGTACAACTCTGTCCAAAGCCAAGAGTTTTAGATCATATCAGTCTACTGCAGCAATAATGTAGCCTGCAATACGTCATTACTGCATGAATCAGGAGGCATATGCTGATATTATGAATTCCAGACTGAAACCATGAAGTGACAGTGTTGCCCAATGACAGAAGCTGCTGACAAGAAAGAGCACACCTCAATGGAACAGCAATTACAGGAACCTGAAGAACTCTAAATACATGGCAGATGAAATATACTAAATAACAATCACACAGTCAAGTCATCTCTTTGGGAGCATTATTCACCTTCAGTTAGAAGCACAGGGCCCAGTTCTTTCCTTTTATTGTGGTAAATGTTAAACATCTTAATGAAACATTAAAGAATTCATGGGGGGCCAGAGAGATGGCTCAGTGGTTTAGAGCAGAGGATGCTCTTACAGAGGACCTGGGTTTGATTCCCAGCACCCACATAGTGGCTACAAGCTGTCCTTAAGTCCAGTTCAAGGGGAATTTGATGCCCTCTTCTGACCTCCGAAGTCATTGCATGACATGCATGCACTTATATACATGCAGGTAATATACTCATTCACATTTTAAAATGAGATTTCAGGAAGCAAAATCCATCTTCACAGTTTGTAAAAAGTTAAGCTAAACTCTGAAAACACACACTGAGATTTGACAGACATATTAACTCATAGATCTTTTCATTTTCCTTAAAAAATTAAATACATGGTTATGCAATTAAGTCGTCACCATCAAGTCAATACAGGCTATAAATGGTTTGCCCGTTTTTGCCAATATATTATCCATGCATTCCCATAAGAACTCTGAAAAAGTGGAGAACTTGGTATGACTGTGAGAAGTTTTTGAATTCTGTAAGTTACCAAATACCATTCAAAGCTTTAGGAAAAGAAAGAAGATACAAAAATTTAAAAATCTAGTGATGCATTTAAACCAACTAGAGCCTATCACAAATATAAAATAATTTATATCACTGAAAGCAATGAACATTTGTTAACAAAAGGGGACTAGTAACACAGGAAGTCTGAGAACAAGAACAGATGTGTGGCTCAAACGTACTAAACCCTGTTAGCCAACCAATATTTTTTAAGAGAAACAAATCAACTAGCCTCTGAGTAATAATGACATCACAATTTATTCTTCTTGAGCTTATTACTTTCCATGATAGAATATCAACCTCTCATAGTTGAGCTCTCTTAAACATAGAGCACTTCTACATGATTAAATGTGACACTTGACAGGCTACAAGAAGAGCCTTCCACAAATCTTTAAACATGGACTGACAAGATGTATTGTACAGGTTTATCTTACCGTAAAGCTTTTGGGCCAAAGTACATAAAGAGCTCCTTCCCCAAAGTTTCTACGCCACTGTAAGCACACCCATTAAACAGTCTCAAGAAATTCCAGTCAAAATCCTCATTGTTATTCACTGCAGCAACCTAGTAAAAAATATATACATATGTAAACACACATACAAACTCTAAACAAAATTACAATGTGATTGTTAAATGTATTCCTACTACTTCATGCCCAGACATATTCCAACAACAACAAAAAATAATCCATAAGAAGTCAAATAATGCAATCATCTACATATAATTTGTCAAGCTACTATGTAGTCACTGGAAAGTAGTTAAAATTTTTAATTGGGAAAATAAAAGAAATTGGTAGGTAATTAAAATGATATTTTTCTAAGACCATATATAAATAAAGCTTTGCACATGCGACATCATGGGAAAGCTATGCAAATGCTGTCAAACTAACAACTAGAATATCACTTCTTCTGTTTCCCAAACAATATATATTCATGTTCCCTGAAAAACTATTCAGATTAAGCTGTTAAAAATGATGGTTAAAATATAAAAACAAAATTCTTTAGCTCTACTGATAAAATTTTAGGCAAGTAAGGAATACTAGATCAAAATCCAAAATAAAAGTAGGAGAGACCTGGCAGCCTTAAAGCCAGTTTTCATCATAAATGCATTTATGAGACCTAAGGAATGAGAGACCTTCAGTTCCCATAGTCTTACCACAGGTAAGAAAGCCTGGGGTCTACTGGGTAGGAAAATCTAACCCAAGATCTGCCCCACTCAAACCACAGTGTCAACACAGGAAGAGTAAATCCATTTCCCCCTTTCCTCATCAGTCTCTCAAAACCAAACATTGCATGTATGGAATAGTATAAGAAAATTAATATAAACAATGGTAATGTTCTTAATCTGGGCAGTAGATAGATAGTATTTCTTATATCATGTTTTATTGTTTAGATATGATTTATAAGCACTGTTTAATTCATATTCAAAATTTAATAAAAAATTATAAATATCTATTGTAGATGATAAAATCAGTGTATATGATATCTAAACATTTTTAGTTGTATTTATGTGTGTATGCCTCTGTGAGTGTATGCACACGTGTACAGGTGCATGCACTACACATGCGCAGAGGCTAGAAAAAGGCATTGGATGTCCTTGAGAGCATTCTTTGCCAATTTTCCTTTGAGGTAGGGTCTGTCTCTGAACCTGGGGCTCCCATTTTTTCAACTTGAGTGGAAGACAGCTAGCCCCAGAGATCCTCCCCTCTCTGATGGGTTACAAACATTTGTAAGGGCACTGAGTTTCTTAGGTGGGTGCTGGGCTCTGAACTGGGGTCCTCAGGATTTTGGAGTAAGCCTCTTAACCACTCTAACTCCCCACACATTAACTCTTAATCTAGGATAATTTGTCATTTACCTCCAACTTCTTTTTCATTATTCTTAAATGGGCTATGAATGGTCAGAAGCTTCTAAATGAAGTAAGTAGTAGGGGTAGGGAAACAGTTCATCTTGTACTCAATTTTGGTGAAATCATGCTGTTCTATCATTTTATAGTGTCATTGCAAATGTTTAAGGTGATATGCCTATCTTACTAAACTAGTTTTTGTTTAAAAAACATACTGCTTATTTCTGAGAATAATAAGAAAATATTGAAGATTAAGAACTTTCTTCTACTATCCAATTTTATAATGGATATGGCTCATGCCAGAATTTTCCAACTGCCTAACATTCAGGGATCTTTAAAGGGCTTTAAGTTCCTCCTTTTGTAGTAAGTACTAGGGAATTAAACACAGGCTTGGAATGATTAAAAGTAAAAGCCTTCCAATTCTGCATAAATCATAGGAAGAAACTAGTGGATTCTAACATCAGGACCTATTGGTACAGATATCACCCAGTCCTCAGAACTTCAGCTTTTGATTTCTCTTTCTTAGATGAACTCAAGGGCCTATCAATGACTATCAAGTCCAGGAAGGCAGGCTTGAGACTCGGTGAGGAAAAAACATTCCTATCTGCTTTGCTTTTAAAAATGAATATGTGAATGTTTTGAATTGAGAAGAAGGGTTTTGCTTTTCTGCCTCATGGGGACTTCAAGCCACTTGTGTACACTTCAAGTCAAGTATAGACTACAATAACAGGTTTCAAGGTAAGTTTCCATAACAACCAATTAGTATGTACAAAAGTCTTGAAATTAGCTAAGATGCTTTTAAGATGGTGATATACAGAGCAGATATAGCTCTATGTTAAATAACTTCTGTCTAACTATAGATTGGATCACACTTTCAGGGTCTCAGATTTAAAGTCTTATTGTCATTTTAAACTTTCATTTATAAACGAATGGCTCAGAGCCTTGTTTCTCCACCATCCCCATGTCAACTATCTCTTATCCTGCCCTATAAATTCTTCATTAGGAACCGGTTTTAACCCAACTTTCTGAAGTTTTCTGTTAGGGCTTCCAGCGGAGTATAGCTGATGAACTTTATTCCAGCTAATATATACACACCACAACACACACACACCTCACAAACACACACACACACACACACACACATACACACACACACACACACACACACAGAGAGAGAGAGAGAGAGAGAGAGAGGGAGTCTAACAAGTCTAATAGGTTTCCCTACTTCTTGTTCAAAGAGAAACGGCTATCTAGGCTTTGAGCTAAATATTTTACACATTCATTACCAAACTTAACATCTCTCCAATATCTGATTCACTGATTAAAATTCTTTAGTCATCTGCCACATCACTGTTTATCACTATAGGGCCCTAAACCACTTTGGCCCACTTTCCCTTCTTCCTAAAATGGGAGATCACATGGCTAGATGCGCTGACTCACTACCCGTCTACTTATTCCATCAGGCTTTCTCTCCTTTACCCAATTCTGACTTGTTTTATAAAGGTTCTTGGCAAAGAGACACAGACAAGGTAACCTTGAAATAAATGATGCTGTCACAGTACCTAATAAAACAGTAAATGAGTCCCAACTGTCTCATGTGAAGTCTGTTCACATTGCTAAATTAGGAGCTTTGACAAGAACTTACACCATTTACGTAAAAACTGTAGAAGCCAACAAGTATGACAGTTCATGTGATTCCCTTGGCTTTGTCTACAAATCACATTCTGACAACCAAAGTGGTACATGACATCTAAAAAGACAATTCTCACCACTAAAAATGGACAATTCATGGCTGTTTAATTGGGTTACTTTATTTCAGAGAAGTTTATTGACCTACCTATATGTTTCAGGTTTTGTTCTAGGAGCTGGGGATGCATAAATAAGTAAAACAAATTAACCTACCCTGTTGTGATGGAGTTTATAATCCAGTAGGGGAAAAGACTAGTCAGCAAGTTTAAGAACACAGTTTCTTAAGACATTTGGAAAAGAAATGGAAATGAGAAAGAGATCAAGGTTGAGGGAGGGTGTAACAGGTTGCAGTACTAAAAGGGGAAACCATAATCTCGTTGAGGAATTGGCATTTGATTGAGCAAGTTTTAAATGAGCTGAGGGAGTGAGCCATAATTCAGGCAAGAGGAATGGTGGTGCAAAGGCCTTTGCTGTGTCACAGGCTAGTGTGGTCACTGCACAGTGAACAAGATGGGGGGATAGGACAGATAAATGAGTTTTGGTATTTAAAAGGAATCAGATTGTGCGCACCAAGAGGTTCAATTTAAGAGTGGCTTCTTCTCTGACAGTAATGGAGTGGAGCAAAAGTATGATCTACATTCGTATTTTAAATGTGCCCTGTGGCTGTTTGATAGAATTTTGACTGACACAGTTGAAGATAAAAGCCAAGAAATTACTTAAAAGACATTGCTAAAAATCTAGCCAAAAGATGAGAATCTGAACCAGTAGAGATGGTAGAAGGAGTAATAATGGCCAGATTTTTTAACATATTTTGAAAAGCAAGCAGAGCATTTGTTGATGGATTGAATGTATGGAGCAGGGCAGACAGGGGTCTAGGATAATTGGCTTTGGGCCTGAATTAACAGGAGAGAGAAAAGCCACCAAAAGACTTGAGGAGAGCAGAACTGGGAGGGGAAGCATGGGTTTGGATTTAGGCAGGTTAAGGTTGAGATGTCTATTAGGAAAACATCAAGAAGACAGATATGGAAGTCTGGTGTTTAGGAGATATATTGAGCTGAAGTCATAAATTTCTTGAGAGATCTGCACAGAATTCATGTCTAAAATTGCAGTGTTAGATGAAATAGAGAGGATTATGTGCAGATAAAGAGCAAAGGCCCAGTTTATTGGGAATGAGAAGAACCAGCCAAGAAGTCTTAAGATGTCAGGGAAAAGAGGACAAGGAGGCAACAAAGGAGACTAAGTGGGCAGCTAGCAACCCAAGAGCAAAACCAAACAAGTGTGGCATCCCGGAAGCCCATGGAAAACGTTTCAAGGAAGAGGGCATGCCAAAGGTCACTGAAAACCAAGCAAAAAGAAGACTGGTTTGGACCCTAGACTCCGCCACATAAGAGCAATTACTGACAAGAGTTTTAAAGATGTGATGGGGGAAAAAAAACTAGTTTGAGCACCAGGTTTCAGAGGTAATATAGAATAGAAATTACTGTAGGAAAGCAGAGTGACTACACATTATTTATAGAATACAGAAATGGGGGAATATGAGAAGTTGAGATAAGGAAGGTTTTGTTTGTTTCAAGATGATACATGCTTATGTATTGATGGACAAGAGTCAGTAGAGGAAACCAGTCACCAGAGAGAACAGCTGCATCATCATCCTTAATAGGCAAGAAGAGATGGTATATTAGTTACTTTTCTGTTGTGCTAAAACACCATGACCATGGTAAGTCACAGAAGAAAGAGTTTATTTGAGCTTACAGTTCCAGGATAAGAGTCCATAATAGGGGCTGGAGAGATGGCTCAGAGGTTAAGAGCACTGACTGCTCTTGCAGAGGACCTGGGTTTGATTCCCAGCACCCACATGGTGGCTACGAATCATCCTTAACTCCAGTTCCAGGGGAATCTGAAGTCCTCTTCTGACCTCTGTGGCATTGCATGACACAGGTGCACTCACATACATGTAGGCAATACACTCATAACTTAAAATAAAAATAATAAATATTTTTTTAAAAAAGAAAAAGAGTCCATAATGGTGGGTGATGCATGGCAACAGAGGTGACCAGAGCAGAAAAAACAGAGCAATAACATCTTCAAGCAGGCACAGGAAACACAGAGAGACAGGAAAGCCAGCAAGGCTTAAGCACTCTCAAAGCCCACCCCCAGTGATAAGCACCTCCTAAAACTTCCAAAAACTGCCACCAGCTGGGGACAAACTGGACAAATACTTGGAACCTATAGGGTACATTCTCATTGAAACAACCACAGAAGGTTCAAGGTCAAACATCGTATATTGGTCTCCATGGAAACAGGGATAGTTTAGTATCAGGATGGAGGGCAGACAATACAGGTACAAATGCTGGTCAGCAGGTACTTGTGGTTGTGTAAATTACCTTATGACTGATTCCATTTTCTTAGTCAAATGGAAAAGTAATTCATCTGCAGAGAGACATGCAGGCTCCAGGATTCTGGATCCTCTAAAATTACACATAGCACGTAATAATATTACTCTGGTCTCATAATTCTTAGTTTGAGGCCAATGCTCTCACATAAATGGTGTCACTAGCTCCATCTTAGCATCTGAAGTCTGCCAAGAAACCTCTATGAAAAAGATACCATTGAAATCTCAATGGATAGGACATATGCTATTCCTAGTTAAACTGACTAAGTTTCATTAGTTAATTAATCTTATTGAAAGAAAATGCTTAGTTATGTTTACTACTTAATATAGTGTTTACTCAGGTCATAACTCCCCTGATTTTTCATTTTATCTTATGGGTTTGGAAAATCCAGTCAATGTCTTGTGGATGTTTTCTACACTGTAAAGATAACATTCTACTGTCAGAACACTGAAATTTGATTCAGCACAAATGTACTGTTGTTTTTATTTGCAAGTAAAATTTATGACAGTTTTTGGTACTATTTAATGCTAAATCACCAGTTTATACACATTTCGGAAGGAGTACATTAAAAAGAAAACAGAAAAATAAGAGTTTTCAAAGGAAATCTCAACATCTTGCTCAAATACTAAATATATCCAGGATGTTAGTCTGTAATGGAGAGAGCCAAACCTTCTTCATCCTGATGTCAATTCTAGGTTTTTCTCAGGGAGTTCCTAACTATACGCTAGCTGAATCAATAGGGTCCCTGCCTCGGGACTGCATAGAACACACAGGGTGGAGAATTTGGTTCCATGTTTAGCTTATGAAGAACACATAAAACAGCACCCATGGTCAACACTCAGGGGTGGGTTTCAACAAATTCTTGTTGCCCATCCCTGTACAACTCCCCCTACCCAATGATCAATCCTTCAAGGCAGCAAGGTTTGTCCTAGAGCAGATATCTACATATTCAAATCTACTGGTAACTATCAAAAATAATGAAAAAGATTGAAACATGGAAAATTTAGCCATTTAGTATTATGAAAGAAAGCCTCAGTGGATTGTCCTTCATTCCTTTATGGCTACTAGATCACTTATTAACAACTCAGAGGGGACCACATGCCCTTGCAAATCAATTCTGTTGGGCTTAGGAGAAGGAATCCAAAAATATAAAGGCCAATATACTTAAAATGCATGAGACCATTATATATCTTCACACAGCTGTCAGTGAAAAGTGAAATATGTTGTCTTGGTTGATGGAGCCTCAAAGTCAGCCTCAAATAAAATCTTCAAAGGTACAACACATACCTCACTTGCTCTACTGGTATTTTATCCTATTGTACATAGCTGAAAACAATATACAATATGACATAAAAAACTGAAAACGGTTATGAAATTAAAAGGTCTACCAATACTGAAAAAATGTTTATGGTCCAATGAACATGAAAATTATAACATAGGTAGTGGCAGAGGGCAGAACGAACACACATTCTTTTACTTGTGGAAATACAATGACCTGAAACTATCAAATGACTTCAATATAGCAGAAAACCACCCAGCAACAGATGCTGCATGACCTTGGCTCGAATATGTTTAAAAGAATTACTTATTAAGTACCTGATGAGGTATTTGGGAATTAAAATGAAATGTTGACATAATTTCTTCCTTGCTTACATATGCAGTTTATAAATCTCTCTGGTCCTCACACTTTCCTACCTACCTGGGGAGCTGAATAATCTTCAGGGTTCCTGCTGGCCACACTTCACATAGTGTTTTCTAAGCCACTGTCTTGGTACTTATTACACTGAATTATTATTATATGCATTTCTCCTTATCTAAATAAGCTCCTTGGGAACAGTAGCCCCTGTTTAGCTAATATTCCCAAGGGTTTTATACAATGTCTGGAGACATTTTTAACATTTATGGAATTAAAAAGACCTTTCCTCCCTTCCCTCCTAAAACCAACAGTGGCTTTAAAATACAGACCACCTTCTCCATGATCATTTTATATTCCCGTTACTGAGATTTCTCTACAAAAAACTCTGTTGGATCATGTGTTTCATCTCATTCATAATCTCTTAAATGCCTGTATTTTATTTTCTAATTATCTGTAGTGGAGTAGATTTAAGTACAAGTAGACAAAATTCTTATGACTACCAAAACCTGTATGGAAGTTCTATTTTACTCAATTTTCCCATAAAATAAAGAGAACTTTATGGGCAATTGTGCAATGATCGACTTATGTTCAGCAACCAGTCCCCAAAGAACCCCATTCCGTTTTGTATTTGTTTGGATATGTCCTCTAAGCATTTAAATAATTGCCTGAAAAAGTGTACTCAAATCATTTTTGGAGGGAAATGATACATGAAGATCATTTTAAAATTTTGGTTATCCATCATGCAGGTGTTTTATCCAAATCAGCTGATTCCCAGGACACTGTCATTTCTCAATTAACCAGCTCTACATAAAACTTGGGACAATATCAAATTTTCATCTATCCTTGACTATCAAAAGTCTCTACACATATTCTTCACTGCTTTTTAAAAACTTCCATTTTTTAAAAGAAATTCTGTTTTAGCAGTGATGGTCTGTAATACCTATTTTGTGAGCTATTGTGTGCAAACTGGGCAAGGCTTTTGCAATAAGCCTAAGATATTTATAAGATATTCACTGTCCTGCTGTGGAATTCAGGGTCATCACCTCTTTCTCTAAGCTTCTGCTGCCCAGACAAATTCAAAAATTAATTTCCAGAAGCCTATTATCTTTGCTATAACTACACACAATTGTCCAATATGTACTTGACTTTCTCATGTTGACCCCTGTAATCCTGTTACTGTGTTATTTGGACATTTGAACCTTTTTTTTTCCTCAAAAATAGAGATGAAAATCTTCATTGCCACAATTTTAAGTATGATTGAGTAGGGTTCACCTTCCCATTTCCGAGCGGCTTAATAATATGAAATCTTCAAAACAACATAAATGTTCAGAGACATCACATGATTTATTGCACTGATTACCATTTATCCTGCCTATCCACATGTAACGAGGAGGATGAACTTTTCAGAACAGAATAAGACTTTCATAGATAAAATGCTCCATTCACTTTCACATTCTCTGTAATACAGTTTTTTTAAATTAGGGGCCACTTTTCCATCAATCTAAACCCTGAAAAATTCTTAATTTCCAAGTGGTCTTTGAGATCCAAAATAAATATCTTTAGGACCATATATGAAAACATTCTACACCTTCGAAAGCTTACCCAGAGTTTAAATACTTTGTTTTTTATTTGAGAATATCAAATGACCACACACTCTTCATAAGGGAATAGAGTATTCCAACATAAGTGAGCCTGATGAGAAAGTACTGATCCATGAGAAAAAGGAACAATTACAAGGATGTCTGTTTTGGTATATACTAAGCTAAGAGTTTTATAGGTCCCCTAACTTAATCTGAAATCAAATAAATTAAGATGTGGCGTATAAACATCTCCAGATGAAGATGTACCAAAGGAGTAGGAATTCACAGTAAAGATGATCAGACGTTCTTGACAGCATCTGCAACAGTACTGGGTAAAAGCCACATGGCCAAGGACAAGTCATGTCTCTTACAAATAACAGAATCTATTCTTTGCCATCTTTCTTTTCATGACTCTATATAATGCTGGGTGCTAAGAATATGAGTCATTAAGGAGAAGTCATTACCAGTATCCGTTTATGAAGACAGAAAGTATATGATGCACACTCTATACATTATTTAGGGAATCCCCTTGGATTATTTAAATGAATCCCTGTACATGATCTCATCCAGTCAAATAATGGCAATAAAAATACCTACGATTTTCTTTCTACTTTGAGCAAGGGGAAGGTTGGAGGGAAACTTTTACCATGGGGCTTCTGCTATTTTTATGTAGTAGGCAATTCCAAATGATATGTCCAATAAAAGGCATACATGCTCATGAGAGACTAAATGGAATGTATTTTTAAATCCTTAATTATTTGACATTATTCAAGATTTTGCTTTTCTCCATCCATCCAACTTTTATTAAATGCCTAATCTGTTCATCATATTCTAAAGAGTATAGATGAATAAGTGTAAGTAACATATTAAATAAATGTAGCAAATCTTAAAGAGTCATTGGAATAACCAGGGAATCACGTTTCCATGAGTTGAATGCTTATAAATGACATTTGATATTCTTTGTAAAAGGTGGTAGGAAACACATGCAGATTACACGCTGATTTCAGGAAAATACTGTATCCACTCAACAATTGAAATTGGAGAATTGAATCTTCAAAGCTCATCAGCCAGACATGTTCATTTACATTCTGATATTGTTTGTTTCTTACCATAAGTTTCCGCAAGCTCCATCGTACTTTTAGGCAATGTGCTTGCACAACTGCATAATCTTATGCTGACAAGACAGTGGATTAAAACCTAGAGAAATAATACAGTGGGTGGATGACTGGCAGATGCTGAAATCTTCTATGGCTAAGCCCTCTTCTTCAAAATAACACTCCGTTATAACTGGGGGAGAGGCATTAGTTTGTTTCCTATGGACTTTAAACTGGAACAAAGAGGAATGCTATATAACAGAGTAATTGGCTCATTATTGCAGTAGCTACCGAGGTAAGACAGCTTCTGTTCAGTTTTAGAATAATGATTATCTGAAGTTTGAATCTTTTAGGTGGCCAATTAATATTTCTTTAGCTCTTCTTTGTCATTTTTTTCAGTTTATTGTACTGTAAAGAATACAGTATGAAGTTATTTTTTTAAATGCTGCTTTGAGAAAAATAATCATTTAAAGCCAGCAGACAAAACATTAAATAGTTTTAGCTCTCTGGCATATATGCCTAAGAAATGGGATCATCTGTTACAATAATGAACTTGCCAAATATTTGTGACAATCTACCATGTTTTAATGAAATTTAGTATAGATCCAACCTCCTGCTTAAATGCAAAATACTCTTCACATTTACAAAGGTTATTATTATGCTTTTTAGATCAAAGGCCTAGAAAATGAAGCTATGACATCCTATTTAGAATTTTACCAATAGTCACAGGAGATTATTAATTCAATATTGATTTTCAAATCTAGTGTCCATAGAACCAGATTCTTCATCCTAAACACAAGGACCTATTCCAATTTTTAATTCATCTTTATATTAAAGCATCAAACATAATGGCTTTAAATACAGGGCCATTTATTTGCGGGCTATAGCTCATTGAGAAGTGTTGCCAAATGATTCAAAGCATTGCTCAACCATTAATGAAGCATCTATATTAGGTTATCAGGATGCACTCTAATGCTGTTTGAACATAGGAATGGAAGCTACTGGAAGGGAATTAGTAGAGTAGATAATAAACTGAAGTGAACAGACTTTATATGGTAGTAAACACTGCAAAAACCCAACGCCATACTTCTTTAGCTAATTACTCATCACACATGTACAGAGCCTTATGGTATACCATTGTATTAACCACTCTGTGGTGGTTTGAATGAAAATATCCCCCATAGGCTCCAAGTGTTTGGACATTCTGTCCTCAGTGGATGGAACTGTTTTGGGAGATTTTTAAAGGTGTGGCCTTCCTTGCTGGAGGAAGCAGGTTGCAAGATTTGAGAGTTCTTAAGCCTTGCCAGATTTCTAACCACTCTCTGCTTCCTGTGCCTGCTTGAAGATATGATAGCTCTGATTGTGCTCCACCCACCTCCTGCCACGAGGCCTTGAAGGACTCTAATCTCTCTGGAACCATAAGCTCAAAACTCTTCTATAAGTTCCCATGGTCACAGTGTTTTATCACAGAAACAGAAAAGTAATTAATACACACTCTGAATCTTTCATTATTGAGAAGCTATAACATCCATAAGAGTGCAAGCTTTGGAGTCTAAAAGATCAAACCCCGGCTAAAAACCTTACTACTTGTGGTCTTACTCATCTATTGAAGCTCATTTTGAAACTTACATTTATTTTCTGTAGTATCAGGCTTAATCCTTTATGACAGTATTTTTTTTATTTATTCATTTTTTTGTGTGTGTATGAGTGTTTTGCCTGCATTATGTAAATTCACCATGTGCTTGCAGTGTGCACAGAAGTCTGAAGAGAGCATCAGATCCCCTTGAACTGGAGTTACAGAAGGTTATTAGTAATCATATGGGTGCTGGGAACCAAACCTGGGTCCTCTCCAAGAGCACTCAGTGCTTTTAGCCACCAAGTCAGCTCTTCAGCCCTAATAGCATTATTTTTTCTTATGACAAACTATCCTTCATGTTTTGCCACAGGTAATCATAACATACTTAAAAGGATATGTTAAAACCATTTTGCCTAAATAAATACTAAAGAGGTGATGATTTAAAACATTACTTTGGTTTCTTGCAAAAAGAACTTTATTCCATTTTATATTCTAGCACATAGTATATCACAAGATATTACTGTTGAACGATATACATTATGGTTTCCATAAGGATGCTCATATCCTCTTCATTAATGAGCTCTCAGTCAATACTCCTGACAGAGTGACTGGCTTGCTCCACTGACGCTCCACCACCAGCACCTGAGCCCATGCTCCTCGCCTGGATCACTACAGCAGTCTAAATGAGGGAGCACTGCAGCAGTCTAAATGAGGGAGCACTGACTGCTCTGCCTTTCCTCCAGTCTTTCTTCCTCTTTAATACAGAGGGGACTTTTCAAAGTGCAAATGAATCCTATCACACTCCAAGGATTTTTACAGTGCCTAGGATAAACACCAAGTCCCTAATGTGGAGCCTTTGAGTTGGCTCAGCGGGTGATGGTGCCTGCCTCCAAGACTGAAGACCTGCATTTGATCCCTGCAACTCACATGTTGGAAGGAGAGAAATGACCTTGCAAGTTGTTTTCTGACCTCCACATGTGCACTGCAGCATGTGTATGTGCACCCACCCACAAACACACATACATACAAAAATTAAACTAAAAAAAAAAAAAAAAATCAAAGCCCCTAATGTGGTCTATGGAATTCTTTCTGATCTGCCTCCTACCAACCAATCACGTTTAATATCAAACCATCCTCTCATCTCATTCTCCCCTTTCCATCCATGCCAGTTTTCTTTCAGTCTTTGTCCTCTTCTCAAGCTTTTATTCTGCCTTGCGTGTTCTAGGGCCAACCTTCAGCCCGGGTGCTCTATATTTCCTAGCCACCCTTCATACATCAGCCTTGTTACTCCCCAAGGGAGACATCTCTGATCTCTCTGTATGTCCTTATAGAACCACATACCTCTCCTTCAGAAAACTATCAATTTGTAACTCTTTATGCTATTCTTTAATGAAGGGCCTACCTACAGCGCAGGTTCCACAAGGGGAAGATTTATTTCACTCTCCCCACATCTTGGGAGCTTTCAAAATTTTGCTGAATGAGTGACTTTCATCAACATTAATATTTTAAAGAAACCATTAAAATAGATCTCTATAGTACTCTGAAATAATAACGAGAAACATGATAATGAAAAAAAAAAAACAAGTACAGTGCATTTGCTGACATATCAAGTCAAAATACACAGAAGAGTGGTTCAGAAGAGTGGTTGTTAAAAGATCCAAAACTTACTCTTTTTCACAGTTTGAATATACATTTTTCTCAGACTTAGACCTCATTTCTTTCAAGTTGGGAGCAGATGTTAATTTCATAGCAGGCAACTTTTTCTTTCCAGGACCAAAGGCTACAAGGAAGCTTTGCAGGAGGAACTGAACCATAGCACAATATTGTATGTATCCATGAAATACAATCAACCACACATCTAAAGAGCTTTAAAAGCATGATGGCTTAATCAGAATATTTTTAGCCCAAGTTCTCAGCTCTTATCAAATGAATATCCAGCCATCTGCAAGCTTGCCTGAGTGGCAAGAAGCTGTGCATCAATTTACTTTACAAAGAAATCAACTCACTTGGACCGGAACTAAGTTTCACTGCCTGGTCATTAGATGGCAAAATTCAGTTGAGTGAGAAGTTAGTGCTAAATTTTCCATGTGCAACTTTAGAATTATATATTACTTGTCTCATACTTATCAACTGCAGATTAGGCAAGCAAAGAACTAGAATTTTATGTTAATAATTTACTTTCTTAAAAACGAAGAAAAAAAAAAAAACACCAGAGCTTGCACAAATTTGATGTTATTAACAGTAGAAAATATGGAGACCATCTTTTGCTGGTTTAAGGAGGTTAAGCAAGTGGCTTGGCATAAAACACTTTCAATGGTTTCTATCCCTGGGATCCAGCACCCAGGGATCAGCTCAGCTGGGACCCACATCTCCCGTGGGTGAGGATAAACCTTGGGAAACACAGGCCCGAGGCCACTGGGATCACAGTAGACATGATACTATGGATCCCAGAAACCTGGTGGTGTTTTCACTCCTGTCCCTCCGTCCCCTCCCCGGCCCCCCGCAGGTTCCAGGTTGGGATACTGGATAACCCACCTGCAAAGAGCCCTCAGCAAGGGAGGCTGCGGGAGGCGATGCGAGTCCCACCAGGCTCCGGAGAGCACTTCCGCGCACGCCGGTCACCGCCTGGCCCGGGCGCACTCGTGCTCGAATCTTCTCTCCATTCAGAGTACAGCCTGGTCCTTCCACCATCCTTCTAGCCCTTACCGAGACCAGGTAGTTGCAGGGCCCGCCGACAAAACCGGCGAGCAACTTAACTTTCCCGCGGAAGGAAAGTTCAAATCTCCCGCGCGCCCGGCCCCGCCCATCACCCCTCAAGCCCCTCCCAAATGCTGCCGACTCCTCCCCCCCGGCGCTGAGGGCTGCAGCACTCCTGCGGCGCATGCGTTGTAGCTCCTGGCTCCCCTGGACCTGGGGACTACTGAGGAAGCGCCAGAGGAGGATGGGAGGAGCTCACAGAGCTGTGCCTAACTGTAAGAGCAAAGGACACGGGGGACTTGAGGGCTTACAACGTCCGAGTTGTTCGAGCTACTCAGCCATGCACTTTTTCCCACCCGACTCTGAAATCAGTCGAAAGTCGGAAATCAAAGTCTGTCAGGCCTGTGATTTTGTACACCACGTACCAGTGTGAGAGGGAGGACAAAGTTTGATAGGACAAACAGCATTGATTCATCCTTTAGATTTAGCGTATCCTAGAAAAAGTGGTCTTGTATGCCGAATATATAGTTATAATATTGTCTGTATTCAAAACCTCTTGGCTTTTAGATAGCTGAGTAGGCTCTATCCAAAACCACGCATCCATTTTGTTTTGGCATGTTCTGAAGTGAAGGTTATTTGAATTTTTTTTCCTATATAAATTTGAGGGCAAGGCATAATCTTTGCAACTACTCACAACCCTAATCAAAGACGAATATTACATATATTATCCTTATGCCATAGAGTTCCGTAAGTTACAAAGAATTTACTCCTTTTTGAGTTGAACTATAGTACATTAAGACAATGTCAGTTTGTAAATGATTCCATAAAAGCCTAACATTGCTGCAGTTAAACTGAAAGAGTCAATATAAAGATTTAACTGGCCTGGCGTTGCGGTGCAGGCCTGTAGGCCCAGCACTTGGGAGGCACAGGCAGGCAGATCTCTGTGAGTTCAAGGCCTGCCTGGTCTACATAGTGAGTTCCAGGCCAGCTGGGGCTGCAGGACCCTGTCTCAAAAAAAGACCGCCCACCCCCCCAAAAAAAAGATTTAACTGATGACTTGAATTTTGGTGGGGAGTGATTAGTGTCTACCTCAGAGTCAGGATTCTTTCCATTCTTGTTCAGCTTTTGTTTGCTCTTTGAAATTGTCAATAATCAAGAGAGAATCCTGTTCCCCAAGTTCAAGTTTATTTCTAATCTCTACCCCTTGATGGAGGAATTTTTTTTTAAATTCACTTTCACTTTTTTCATATTTATTGTGATTAAATAAGTTGCATAATTTGTATGTAAAGGTTTCTGTGGGTCACATTTTGGCAGTTGTTTTGCTGGGTTGGTTGCAGTGCCACAGTTCTCAGAAGGTTACAGGAAAGGTGTTTAAGGGCAGCTAGAAGATGCACTTCTGAGATGATTCATTTATTAGGAGCAGGAGGCCTCTGTTTTCATCTTGACATTCTTCCCATGACCTGCTTCGCTGCTCTGGTGATGTGGTGACTGATTTACCCTGGAGTGTGTGATCTAAGAGAGAAGGCAAGGACATTGCAATACAATTTATTATCTAGTATCCTTGATCCATTTTGTGCTGCTGTAACAAAACACTTGAAATTGAGTTTATAATGAACAGAAATATATTTCTCATAATTCTAGAGGCTGAGAATTCCAAAATCACAGTGCTAATGGGCTGATTGTCTGGTGAGACTCAGTTTATGGTTCCAAGACAGTGCCTTCAGCATTGCATGTCTTCCCCAGGGGACTGTGATGCTGTGGCCTGTGTCCTCCAATGTAGAAGGCAGAAAATCAAAAGGGACATATTCCCTAGGTTAAAACCTTGAATAAGGACATCTAACCCCTTTCATGTAGAATACTTCCCCAAGGCCATACTACTGCAATTGGGATTAAGTTTTAGAATGAGTACTTATTTACTTAATGTGTATGAGTGTTTTGCCTGCATAAAAGTGTACCTGTGTGTGCAATACCCAGGGAGGCCAGAAGAGGATGTCATATATCTTGGAACTGAAGTTGCAGATGGTTGTTAGCTGTCATGTAAGTTCTGGAAACTAAACTTGAGTCCTCTTGAAAAACTGCCAATGCTCTCAATTGCTGAGTCATCTCTCCAGCCTCTCAGCATGAGTTCCAGTGGAAGGAAAAACACTGAAGCTATACCATCTAATCTGTTACAAACACTTGCTTCTTGCCCCATTCATAGAGGCCCAGTTGGGGTTCATTGAGCCACTGTCATTTTGTACAGTCCTTATAAAAAGGGCATTTAATTTATTTTTTAAGGGAAGAGGATCGAAGAAATTATGGATATATTTTTAAGCCATCAAAAAGCTTTTTCTAGCTGATTCATAATGCATTTCTCATTCTCTTTAGGTGTTGTATACTGGAATACATTCTAATCAAACATGATATTTCCTTAGGATTAGATTATAAGAGTTAAAGTTAGGGGACTAAAAGATTAAGTGACTTTAGTTATGTATTAATTGCTTTACTGTTTCTTTGATAAAACACTATGACTAAAGAAATTTATAGAAGGAAGAGTTTATTGGGCTTACAGTTCCAGGGGAATAAGAATCCACCATGGTAGGGAGGTGTGGTGGCAGAGGGGATCAGAGCAGAAACTGAGTGCTCACATCTTCAAGTAGGCAAAGGAAGCAGAGAGAAACAAACTTGAGATGGGACGAGGCTGTGAACTCCCAAAGCCCACCTCTAGTAACATGCTTTCTCCAGTATGGCCACACCTCCTAAAAGTTCTAGAACATTCTCCCAAACTGAACAAATCTTTAAATACTTGGAGCCTATGGTGCACTTACTCAAACCATCACAGTGACCCACACAGTCACACCAGAGTTTGTTCATAGGTGATTAGCCTTTGTTGAAACCTTGAATAAAGATAACTAATCCCATTCATTTTGATTCTTTAAAACATCTTTGTTCTTTATTCCTTACATCTAACCAAGAGCAGAATACAAATATGCATTTTCAGGGACTCTATTAAAACAGTCCCTTGTTGCAAACAAAGTCTGGCAAAGACATGGTACTTTTTAATGTAGACTGTTGGTAGCCTCTGAACTACCTTTCCCCCTGTATTTTCTCTTTGATATTGTTATCCAAAATAATCTTCTTCAAGGTTTCCTCTTATGCACATGTTATTAAATTCTCAATAATTCACTTTCTTCAGATATGCAGTAAGAATACCTTTATATTGTTTGGAATGGAGTTTGTACTTTCTAAAACTTTGCTGAGGCCTAATTCCACAATATAATGATATTGAGGTTGAGGGCCTTAAAGAATCATGGGTAGACATTTAGAATGGATTAATGTTCACAAAACAGTTCTGGCTCTCCTGGGGGACTGTAGTAGTATTTTTAAGAACTGGTTGTTGAGTCAGTGAGATGGTTCAACAAATTATGGCACTTCCTGCCAAACCTGCACATGGTAGAAGGAGAGAACCAATTCAGGCAAGATGTCTTTTGACCTCCACATGTGCTCCATGACATGCACAAATGGACACAAATAAATATACACACAGAAAATGAAATGAATAGGGACTGGAGTGATGGCTCAGCAGTTAAGAACACTGGCTGTTCTTGCAGAAGACCTGGGTTCGAATCCCAGCACCCACATGGCAGTTAACAACTGTCCCTAACTCCAGTTCCAGGGGATCCAACAGCCTCTGCTGTCCTCCGCAGGCATTGCATGACATGGGTGCACTTACCTACACGCAGGCAATACATGCATTCACATTAAAAAAATAATACATTGTAGGAATAATATGGTTCCCTCTGGTTTTCGTGACTAGCTAGGCATTGTTTCTCTCTTGTATCGTCTCCCCCCTCTATCATGGTTTTCCCACTTAAGGTGCCTGCACTTTCCCCCCTTTCTTCCTTACTAATACCCTTGCTCCCATGATCCTACCTCTGTTGAACTGCTTCTTTCTCCTTATCCCCTAGGTTCCTCATATACCCTTCCCTCCCCCCTCCCCTAATC
>NW_008349975.1:5239612-5305232 GCF_000622305.1 Nannospalax galili | reverse complement strand
TCTCTTTCAAAATTGGCTGTAAATTTTGAGGGTCACAGTTAAAACCTCATTCAATTTTATGTCTTATAAGGGTTATACTGAGTTCAATATTGTATAACTGTATTAATTCAACTGTGAACCTAAAATTTTATAGCCACTTTTGAAAGATGCTTCTCTTTCAAAATTGGCTGTAAATTTTGAGGGTCAAAGTTAAAACCTCATTCAATTTTATGTCTTATAAGGGTTATACTGAGTTCAATATTGTATAACTGTATTAATTTAACTGTGAACCTCAAAATTTACAGCTAATTTTGAAAGAGAAGCATCTTTGCTCTGGAAATTGTTATTGAATATGTTAATGCTGTAATGAAATGCTTCTAATCATGTGGTTATTAAATAATTAAAAAAAAATGAATAGAGGAAACAAAGTGGGGGAGTGGTTAGGGAGGTGGGGTGGATCTGAGAGGACCTGCGGAGGGAATCTGAATAAGATCAAAACAGAGTGTATGAAATTCTCAAAGAATCAATAAAACATTTTTTTGGTAAAAAAAATAATAATAACAATACATAATAAAATATTTTAAAAATGAAATGAATAACTATAAAATGAATAGACTATTATAAGTGAGCCTGGCTCTACTGAATTTTAATTCAGTACACAACAATTGCCACTTTAGCATGTGTCTGACATGTGATAACATCCATCATGTTATCACAGAGAAGCAGGCCCTTACCAGATGTAGTTACCTGATCTAATCAGAATTATCAGCCAAATTAAAGATTCTGTAGAAGGCACTGAGCCCTAGGTGTATTCTATTGTACCCATACAAAATGGACTGAGATACTTTTCTGTGAACTTACTTTGTTATTAATCTAGTTCCCAAATGGTATGGGATATGTGAAAGCACTAGGAAAACCATTAGATACTCTACAAAGTCAAGGAATTAAGTTCCATTTGCTGTTCACAGCACACCTTGTATAATCTATATCTTTTTTTTCTGTAGTTATTCTATCATCCATTCATCTACCTATCTATTATCTATCATCTACCTATCTGTCATCTATGTACTTACCTACATACTGTATTAGTTACTGTTCTCTAGAGAAATAGAATCAACGGAACCAATATTCTAGGAGATTTATTAGCTTGGTTTACACAATATTGTCTGGGTAGTCCAATATAGCTGTCTTTGTACTAGCTGCTCAGTCTACGATGAGACTGGATGCCCCAACAGTCCCAGTCTGATGCTGCAGACCAGGAGGATTCCTAGAGAGCCATTAATTTTGGTCCTCTGGGAGGCAGACAAAGCTGGGAAACATCAGTGAAAGCTGGTAACAGCATTGGTAGTGACAGCAAAAAAGGAGAGGAATTGGCCAACCAAAGACATGAAGGCAACCAGGGAAAAAACAAAAGCTTTTCTCTTGGGCTTCCTTTTATCTCTGTACTGGCAGAAGGTACCATCCACATGTAGAGTAGGCCTTCCCATTGCAGATAAACTCATCAGGATAATCTATCACACAGGCTTATGCTCAAAGGCTTATCTCATGGGTGATGCTAGATCTTGTCCAGTTGATAACCAATATTTACCATTGTTCTTATTTTTATTTATTTTTATATATTTATTTATTTACTTATTTGAGACAGAGACTTGCTAGGTAGCCCAGGTTCATCCCAAACTCTTGGGGAGCCTCCTGTATCGCTTCTCCAGTGCTACAAGCATGTCTGGTTATTCTAATGGTTTTTCTATAAACATCCTCTTCATCTCCAAAATAAGGATAGGTATATGCATATCCTTTTCAAATCTTTCCAGAAACAGTTTAAATTAATCTCTTCTATTATGTAGTTGGTCTTTCAGAGAAATTACCCAAACACCTTTGTAGTAATTTGTGTACCTACTGATCTGCAAGACTAGATTTTCATTCCTCAATGACAGGAAGGCAAATATCCTGCTAATCTTCAAATTTTATGACTCCAGGAGTCTCTTTGGCCCATACTAGACTTCAACAAATATGAAATTTGAAAACATGCTGATTTCTGTGTCCAAACACTTTTCATATTGGTTACAAAGTACATAGATTTATATATACTTAGTGCTATTTGTGTGAAGTGAAGCTTAATGTTGTCAGAAGCTGTTTCTAAAATAATTATTATCAAAATTAGATAACATATAAAGTTTCCCTGTGACATATTTTCTTTATTAGGTCAGTAAACCAGTAAGTTTGATTTATTCCTGAGAAGATTGAAATGATTCTGTGTGCAGCTATTTGTGTATGTAATTTTATTATGTTCTAATCTTCACAATAACCTTGCAGAACAGTCAGAATGGATGTTATCATTAGTATTCTTCAGGTGAGGAGAGTCACAGGGATGTGATGGATAACAATGGGAAGATTACTAGGGAGTATATCATAGATACTTTAAGAAAAGTAAAATTCATTTTCCTGGGCTAATAAGCAGCCAATGAAGCTTGAGTTTGGTGCAATGTTTCAAAACCCATGAGTTCACACTACTGAATTCCTAACTCTGAAATCCAGGTTTAGTACCCTGAAATCCAGAACCCCATTTAGCTATGAGAGGAACTTCAGCTATAGACTGGATTTGGATTTCCTGTCCTTTATTAAGGATAGATGCCAGTGGCAGGTGAGTTGAATGTCTTTTTTGATGGTGAGTCATAATGCTTGAAGGATTCTGAGAGCAAAATTTCTCCATTTTTCCCCTAATAATTATTCTGTATTCTTGTTGTCACTATGTGCCAGGTGATGGTCAAAGTATAGTCCTCTGAGGTTCAAACTACTAGTGTTATTCTCATTTTAGGAAAGAAGGAACTGAGGCGTTCAGATGCTAAGTAGTTTTAAGGTTATAGACCTGGCATTTGATCAGAAAATCTGTAGTAAACCAGATATTTTCAGTAGCATCAATTATGTTACAGTAGCTAGCAGCCAATTATTTTTAGCAATAATTTAAATTGTTTAATGGGAAAGAAAATCTTGTGTGCATATTATGTTTTGATATATTTTGAAGTATGAAACTTTGCTGATACCCTTCTCCACACAAGGTCTGTGGGGGAAACTTTTAGTTAGAATGATAAAAGAATAGCATAGTGATAATTTCTTTAATTTCTGTCTTTTACATAAATTAATTGAATACATTGAATAAGTACAGGATAACATCCATTCTCTCAAAGCTGTCTTAATTCGAGCTTTGAATCCAGGAAGCTGTTATCAGTGAGCAATATACGGAGGTGTTTTCAGAAGTACTTACTGAAGAGACTTCAGTTTCAAAACATTGAGAGAAACTTTTAACTTTAGACTAGGGAAGAATAATAGAATGAAGAGCAACAGAAAAATTTAGACACTTTTGTTCTTTGAAGCATATTCCCAGTGTTGCAAAAGAGCAGATGACTTGGTTTTGTTACATAGTAGAGATCAGAATTGCTTAGGCAATAGTTTTCAACTTGCACAGACAAAAATCAAAATAGCAAATTCAACCTTGACCTCTTGGTTCAGAAAATTGCTCTGACATACCTAACCTTTCCATAGTGTTGTGACATCTATGATTGTGGTATTTTAAATGTAGTTTGGGGTTGCTAAATTCCCACAAGAGGGATTCTTTTTCTTAATTCAAGTTTAAACATAGAATGTAAAAGTAGCTTCTTCACAGAAATGTTACCCTGTTGTTGCCATATCTTTATCTAGAGGGACAGAATTTGCCATGTGTTGTCAGGACAGGAAATCTGATAACTTTTGTTCAACTAAATGTCGATTCTTCTACCTAATCATGTATTTGTGAGTGAGAAACATAATGTTTATTGTCAGAAGCCACCAAGACTTTAGGATGGATTTTTACACAGCAAAGCCTAGGAAGGTATGACCAGCTCCAGGGATCCTTTCATCTCAGCCTCCTGACTACTTGGCACTAAAGACAGATGCAGCTTAATCTATGCTATTGTTTTATTACGGAACATTATAATATGCTTAATATCTTATAAAGTGAGCTTCTATCTTTATTCTTCTTTATTGAAGTTATATTAGCTTTCCATGAGTGTTTAAACTTGCAAGTTTTATATAGAATCATTTCATGTTCCCACTGAAATTCTGCTGAGACTTTAATTATAAATACATTAAATTTATAGATAAATTTGGAGAAAATTAATAGCTTTACCACATTAATGTGTAGCCTTTTATTAAATTTCCATTTGATTAACTTCAAGGCATTTATAAGTTCCTCTGTGAAAACCACATGCCTTTTTATTGGCTTAGCTCCTGCTTATTTCATATTTAGACTGACATTTTGAGTGGCATATTATTTTCTATTTTAATTTTAGTTGGTTTTAACTACATAAGGCACTGAACTCCACTGTAAAATATGCATATGTCGTTGAGGAAGATAAGAAAATATTAGAACTTCTATATACGCTTATATTTTAACTTTAATTTTTGGATGAGTGATTCCTTATGAGAATTGACAAAGGGAAGAGGAAGGGCCAAAGTTACAAAATGTCCTTTAAGGTCAGAAACCCAGTGACTTAAGGTTAGCTACTAGACCCTTCTTCTTTTTCAATGTATATTTTTATTGATTTTTTTGTACATTTCATACAAAGCATCTTAATCATCTTTATAACCTCTTCCTCCATTCACACGTTCCCCTGTACCCCTCCCCACCAGATTTCAGGCTTTCTGTCATATATATTAAGGTCCTACCTTTTAAGTTTCCATCATTATCCAGGAATACCAGCCTTGAGACTAAGTCTATAGTATATTTCTTGAGAAGGGGTATTACAAATAGGTACATTATGATTATACAATTATAATTGAATGTATATTGTTGTATTAAATAGATGTTGCATGTAACTTGCTTATGTTAACACAGTAAGTGGTACAGGCAAGGCCTGAGTATAGGCCCTCCAGCTCTTAGCCTCTACATTGTGTTGTATGTGAAGTGTAATTTTTGAAATGGAGTATTGGGGTTATAATATCTCTAAAATATGATTTGGGTTGTTTTTTAAAGATAAGAATTGTATCTAGTTTATGATTTTATTTCTCAGATTTTAGAGGAACCAATATTTTTGAGACTAGTGTTGTAAAAATGCTATTTAATTTTAAATTTTATCTTATATCTAGCAATTTCACTTCCTTCTTTTTATGATACAGTAATTTGTTCATTCTCTTGACTTTCTTTGCAGATCACTTTATCATCTACAAATGATGATAGTCTTATCTTTTGCTTCCAGTTCTTATCATTGGCAATTATTTTCCTTGTCATATTTTGTTGGCTAGTACCTTCATCACTGTATTGAACAATAGTGTTGGATAAAAGATATCTTTATCTTGATGAGTTTAAAGGTTCTTCAGTGAGTACCATCTAGCTATGTCTTTTAAGTAAATATTTTTGCATACTATAATACAAAACAATATTTGATTTTTAGATCTTCTAAAACACTTTGGATTTCCTGAGGAATATGATGTTGTTTGTTCCTTTCAATTACATCTGAGTTTATGCTAATACAGTGACTAAGGAGGGTCCTGTAGATGTCCCCAAATGGCCAAAGAATTAAAGGGTGGAAATTTTAACCTTACTCATGAACCTATAGGGAAAGGCAATGAGACTGGGGATTGATGAAATTCTTGGTTGGTAAACATGTGTAAGTGATGCCACTGAGGAATGTGGACCCTGTCTGCCTTCTCCCCTATATCATGCCCTGTGTATCCCCGGGTCAGCTGTTCCTGACTTGTCCCTTTGTAATAATACAGTATATGTAAGGAGACTTTCTTGCTGTATTCTCTGAGTCTTTCTAGCAAATATCAAACATTAGGTCATGGAAACTCCCTTATTAGAGCTCTCAGAATTATGAGTGGCCTGGGACTTGCAATATTTATCTGGACTGGAGATGTCTTTAGGGGTAAGCCTGTAAGTTATGGTATCTGCACTAACTCCAAGTTAGGGTTAAAACTGAACAGAATTTTGAGCACCCAGTTGGTATCCATAGAATCAGATGATTGGTGTGAGAAAACAAACAAACAAAATACCCTCACACATTTGGTGCCACATGTGGATTGAGTCAGATCAAGAGGCAAAAACATCTCATTTGCTTCCAGATTTTCTAGTTTTTCTTTTGTTTTTTCATTAAGTGAAAACTTTTATTAAATGCTTTTTTGACATCTGTTGAGATTTTTTTTCTCAGCTATCTTGCTATTTATGGTGAATTACACTGATTTGAGTTGTGGTCAATAAACCCATTTCTTGATCATCGTTACCTACTCACATTGTACCAATCTTAAGACATTTGAATTATTTGGTTAATAATTTATTAACCAAAAATTAGCATTTTCTCAACTGTGTTCAGAAGTGGAATAAGAAGGTTTATTTTCTTTTTCTTTTATAGTGTCCTTATCTAATTTTAAAATCAAGGCACCATGCTTCTAAGATGACTTGTATGATCTCCTTTTCTTTTTCTTGGAAATGCTTTCATAAGGTAAAGATTATTTACTTCTTAAGGTATCACTTCTCAACCTTCAAAGGACTATTTCAGCTCAGTGTCAGATATTTAATTAGCAAGGGTAATAGGAAATTTCTAGAGGGAGCTGATTTAGTCAGTTAAATATTCTCTATAATTCATCATAAGACAAATGAGTTTTGGGGTTTCACAACAGAACTTAAAAATTCATATTATTTGGCAGTTTCGAAAAGGACTGATAACATTAGTGATTTTGTACATTTATTTCCCTTTGCTGCTGTAATTTTGGTTGCCAACTATTTTACAAGATGGTTTTTCCCACAATTCCTACCAGATTATTAATCTAAACAATTTAAATAGCTATGTCACTATAAGGTATTTTGGGTGGAGTTGTGGGCCGGAAGACCAAAAGGGTCAGGTCTCAGAAGGCAGGCAGTTACTATAAAAATTAGGTTTCTTGTGGAGATTACATTTGTTCTAGCCAGAAGATAAATGAATAATTGCTCTTTGAAACTGGAATTCCCACTTGTGGTAAAGGAGCAACTCTTATCTGCCCTGATTGAGTTAGAATATGGCGAGGGGGGAACTGAAGGAGTGAAATCTTAGAGGCTTTCAGCTAGCATTCCAGACAGGGACTTAAGTCACTTTAGAACTAGCACCAAGAGTATAAGAGGTTTGAAATCTGATTTCCAGGCAGGCCTGTCGCCATTTTGAAGGATTGCCAGTTTTCAGTAACTAACAGCTAGAAAACTCTAAAGACATACACAATCTTGGTGCTTGTTTTAAGAAGCAGAAAGGCATTTGAAGAAGAGGAAGCAAAGGATAGAGGAGGTAGGACCTGACAGAAAGGGCAAAAATGAAGATAAAAGAGAGCACAGGCCTAAGAGGGGCTCTGGAGTTTAAATGCAGAATGCTTGAATTATGGCATTATGCCACATTATCCTGTCTGTGGACATTGCAAGCTCAGCTTGATTGTATTGAGGCATGATTTGAAACAACATAAGAATGAAATTGATAGCTGTGAAATGACAGCAACAGATGGCATGTGCTAGCATGAAGCACTCAAAAGGGTACAAAGTTTCAGCAGGAATACTCCATCCTGAGCTTGACAGACCATATAGAAGTAGGTTATATCATTAACTAAGGGTCAGAAAGAAAGATAGTTAGCTTGTTTAATAGTTGGATATGCTCTAGCTCGCCCCATCATATTTGTTCACCTTGGAGATGACTTGTCAGGTATATGCCTAGCCATCTCTAACCTATGTCCTGGCAGGCATAGGAATCTCAGGAGGCCGTTGTGTTCAATGTATTGTCTGTACGTCTTCAAGTGAAGGAATGGCTGTAATATAGTAATATAGATTGATCATCTTACTAGAACAGAAGAGTCAGTTTCAACAGCTAAGTAAAAGAAAGCTTGTTGCTCATATGCTATACCTACAACTTTAATCACCTGCCAAAGTCAACAACAACAACAACAAAAGTTATATGTGACTTGTAGATATCTTGACACCCAGTGAAAAGGAAGAATAGTATTTTTAATTTTTGCATCTTATGCTCAGGCCTCAGAGGTCACATGTTAAGCCTCACAAGGATTCCTTTGCATTTCTGATTGAATTATTATTGGAATGGACAGAAATTGAACTAGTGACACAGAAATTGACTAGAGCCACAATGGGCTCTTTTATGTCTTGAATTTGAACGGTTTATCAAGCTCAAACATGTTTAGCATTTTTAAAATTCTAGACTTTTAGCTCAATTGTTAAATACTAACACATGCTCTCTTTTTCTGTCCTACTGATTTCATTTGTGAGGCACCTGAAAAATACTAAGGGTGTGTGTGTCTGTCTGTCTGTGTGTGTGTGTGTGTGTGTGTGTACACAGTGTAAGTGGGTATGCATGTAGATACACAAATGCTTTAGGCTTCTTCAGAAATAAAGCGCACATCTTTGCAAACACATTCTGATTTATATTAAACGAGTTGAGAAATGCTGCATCCAATTCATGCATTAACTCTTAACTAGGGCATCTGGTGCCATATCCTAAATGCTGACTGGAATTTCAGCCTATTCTAGATGTGGACATTTGGCCTCAGTGGACGTTTATATAACAGCTTGATTATAAACTGTTGATTAATTCGTCTGCACATGATGCTAGAATTTGTTTCTGAGTGAGTGCTAATGTGAAAGGGATTAGCACTGTGTATTGAAAATTCAAAGCTCTCTCTAAGAAAAGGGTTAAGAACAACATCAACTTAGAAAAGGGTAAGGCAGTTACAGAAACACATTTGTGAAGATTCCAGATATGAAAATAATTTGGTGCAAATTTCATCTTGGCAATGTCTTTCAAACTCTGTAGGAAGTTGAATTGTTTTACAGAAGGGCAGTCAACAATCATCCTCAGGATAGCCTGGACTTAATGTTTCATTTTAGAAAAAGTAGTGGTATTTCAAAGAGAGAAAAACACTACTTGGGAGGATTTCTGATTACCAAAATGATGCATAATGGGGGAAAAGTCCACACCAAGTTCTTTGTGTGATTACACAGAAACTTTCAAGTTTATTCTTTATGGAAACTATTCTAGAGGAGTACAAAAAAAATGAAAGTATAACTCTCAGGTAGAACTTTGAATTTGGCTTCTGAGGGACTCTAAATTTCCTAAAACTTTTTCTTTTGGTATGAGTTAGGGTTCTGTTCAACTGACTGTGTTAGAAACACAACAGTGGTGACTTCACTACTGAAGAGTAGTGAAGAGTAGGCAAGAGTGCTGTCATGGCTTCATGATGTCAACGTCCTGGGCCAAATTTGCTTTTCTCTCCTTTATCCTTGTGACTTCTTCAAAGACGATATAGTGTTCTCCTCCCCTGCCCCCCTTCTCAGTTCAGGTAGGAAGGTCAGGAAAGCAGGGCTTCATAGAATTTCCTGGCATGGGTTAGCTAATCTCACTGACTAAAACATAGCTTATGGTAACCTTTATTTTAAGGAGCCTGAGCAGTTGGTGTTGGTTTCTGTGTTTGAGTTGCTTGCTGCTATAAATGAATGGAAACCCTTTAAGGAAAGACAAATGAAGGAGGGGACACTCGTAGGTGCTGCATGCTTTTCAAAATATTTTCCAGTGTTCAGTTTGCATTTTGCCATCTACTAGTAAAATCTTGATTGTTAGTAATTTTTATAACCATAAATTCATATTAATATTTGACTTGATTAGAAATAAGACTACATGCAAAATAACTTTAATGTATAGCTGAAGATCTCAGGAAACAATGGTATCCTGAGAGTTTGTACTGAAGAGTTTTTTTCTTCAAAGTACTCCAATCAATAACAAAAGCCTAATTATTCATACACACAGAAAGGCTAGGAAGTTTATGTTGTATTGACAACACTAGATAAGGACTCAAGACTGGATGCTACATTATTATTTATATGGCCTTGAGAGTTGAAACCTAAATGGTACAATAGATTGGCACCACAAATACCCACAGAAAAAACTGGTAGAAATAATGGAAGAGAAACAGATAAATCCAATGCTGATTTTAGCAGCTTTCAAGTACACATGGCAAAATCTCCAAGATAAATCACCTGTTGTAAAATGTTCAATAAATTTAAAAGGCTTTAAATTCTAAATTGCCAATGGATAGCAACAGAAATAAATTAGTAATCAATAACATCTAGAAAAGCCTAAACATTGAAAATTAGAGCATTCCTTTCTAAATGTCTAATGGGTCAGTGAAAGAAAACTCCCAAATAAAATGATAATCTGAATTAAATTCAATGAAAATACAGCTTATTCAAATTTGTGGGCTACTGTTAAATCAAGACAAGTTGAGTAGACAACTTGACAGCGCTTAAGTTAATTCAAATTAGGATTTAGGGTTGCAAAAATAGGGTTTCCTGGAGAAGCTGGGTTTAGTGTCTCACTCTTAGGAAGATCTGGATTTTATTCTGCTTTGAAATAAATGAATTTTTAGTTTTCTAATAGAAGTCTCAGAATATTTTCCTTCAGTTATGTCAGGCAGACTTTTTTTTCTTTATAAGACAGTTTTTAAGATGGCTGTTTTGGCTCATTATATATACTTCCACAACTTGAGAGGCTGAGAGAAAGGAAGAGTGTCACAAGTACCAGGCCAGGCTGGGGCTACAAAGCAAGAACCTGATCTTAAAACCAAGATCAATGAATGAGTGGATGAATGAATGAATTGAATGAATGAATGAATGAATAGAAAATAAATATATAGAGACAGAAAAAGAAAGAGAGAGAGAGAGAGAGCAAAAGAGAAAGAAAGGTTTCCAAGGCAACCTGTATGGTTGGGTCACTTTGTATACATTTGGTAGGTCTTCGACTCCAGGTCACTTGCTGAATGATTAAAAGGGAGAGATTCCTGGGAACCTTGAACTTCTCTTTGTCTTTATCCTTCTGGACAATGTCCTTCTTTTCTGGAATTTTAACAAAGATGTAAAAGCCTCTATGAAGGCTTATCTAAACTCAAATAGGTTTTCAAGATGCTCATATATTAAATTTAAGTATAGTCACACCAATATCACATACTATATGTATATTCTATCATATTTGGCTCTGAACTATGGGAAGACTGTCAAATAGTGACTAAACATTGAACATGATTAGTTTTCTCATGGATGCCATGTATGTAGATAGGCAGTCCAGGGTAGCTGTAGCGGAAAGTACAGAAAGTCATTAAGAACTTCTGTGACTCTCCCTTCCTCAATGTGTGGTCTTTGTGCTTGCTAATCTAAATATTCCCTCCTATCAGTTAATGTGTAGAAACTTAATTCTGTGTGTATTTAAAATTTTTTATTGAGCTTTTGTATACTTTGCACAACAGTTCCCAATCAAGTTTAGGCCCCCTTCCCCATCCATGCCCTCCCAACCCCCCACAGCACCTCATGTATTCTGCCATACATGTTAAGTCCTATCCAGTCAAGCACTTGTACCCAAATGTCCTTCAGTGCAAATTCATCCGCTGGAGTCCAGTCAGTTCATCTAGAGATTGTAAATAAGGTATATTCTCACTCACCTTGGAGTAATCAGTCTCCAGTAGTCCTCAGTCTAGGGCCAGACTGCCACCCAATTCTCTCGCTTACCTCTGGGCTTCTGTCTGACTGAATTGGCATGGGTCCTGCGCCTGAAGCCACTGTTGCCACAAGTTCACATGTGTGAGCTTCCAGTGGCCTGGAAGCCTCTGCTTCCCTGTATTCATGAACCAGTCCTGGCTCTTATAGTCTTTCCACTTCCTCTTCTGCAGTAGTCCCTGAGCCATGGGTGGGTGAGGTTCAACATAGGAGTACTATCCAGGGACACACACTCTACAGTCTCCCATTCTTTAAAACTTGGCCAGTTGTGGCCTTCTGTGTGTGTTGCACTCTGTTGTATGAGGGAGCTGCACTGGTGAGAGTTGAGGGATGCATTTGCTTTCTTTCTACCCCTCTTTATGCTATGTTCCATGAGCTTTAGTTGTAGAGGTTCAACTGTAGATGTGTCACCTGGTACTGGGCATCTCTCAGATGTGTATTCTGTGTCTGACCAGTTGTGGAATTCTGCAGTAGCCTCCATCTGTTGCATAAAGAAGCTTCTCAGATGAGTGGTATATGCTATGCTTGTCTGTATGGTATGAAATTTCATTTATCTAGAGATATGACAGAGATAAGGGTTTCCCCAGGCTCCAAGTCCCCTCCAGCTATGTGTATTTGGCTGAGCTTACAGTGTGTTCTAGTTTGTTTCTCCATTGCTATGACTAAACACTCTGACCAATACAAACTTGAGGAGGAAAGGGTTTATTTAGCTTACATTTCTCTGGTCACAGCTCATCAGGAAGCCCAAGGTAGGAACTCAGAGCAGAAACCTAGAGGCAGGCGCTGAAGCACAGGCCATGGAGGAACACTGCTTACTGGCTTGCTCCCCTGGCCCATGCTCAACCTGCTTTCTTAGGCCCACCTACCCAGGGGTGGCACCACCCACAGTGGGCTGGGCCCTCCCATATCATTCAGTAATCAAGAAGATACCCCACAGATATGGCCACTGGCCAATCCAATGGAGGTAATTCTCCAATTGAGCTCCCTCAACCCAAGTATGTCAAGTTGACACTAAAGCTATCCAGAACACAGTGCCACCCTTGAGTTCCATCCCATTGAGAGGGCTCTAAGTCCAATTAGGTAGCTACTGATTACACCCCAGACAACAGTGTCACTACTTCACCAATAGAGGTAGTTTACTGTACTGGTTATTATGGTTATTAGGCCTGGGCTGGACCATTGCTTGATTTTCTCCCTTAGCAGTTTGTATATTATTTAACATTATGAGAGCTAAACTTCAGGTAGAAGGCTTCCAGGTCAATTCCTGTTCCACAGCTCCAATTCCTGTATTCAAAGTATGTCCTGTTTTCAGCAGTAGGGTCATATCTTCTAGTTCTGGAAGATAATCAAGAGCTTTGGCATTAGCCTGGGTTATTTTGGGAGTCTCTTGGACAACCCTCACCAACCTATCAAAGGGATGTCTCTTCTGTCTGGCACTGTGTTCCTTGCCAAACAGCCCCCAAGTATACATATTCACTAATGTTTAGGCACTGTATGTGCATTTCTCAGGAGGTTTCAAGGGCATCCCATTTCCCTCTAGGTTTCCTACCCCCCACACACACCAAGAGTCATTCATCTCTACTCTTTTTCCTCTCATCCGACCTCCCTCCTTCCTCCCCAGTCACAGCATCCCCATTACCTCCACCCTCCCCCCAATAAAACTTGCTTCCCACCAGTCTCCCTCTTCTGAGTTCCTTCCTCCCCCACTGTGTTGTTTTTTAACAAATGAAGCCTTTGGGAAGTGATTGGGTTTGGTAGAAGGGATCAGCACCCTGATAAAGGAGACTTCAGAGAATTTGCTCCTTCTGTCCTGTGAGGACACACAGATGAACTGACTCTTACCAGATATAAAGTCCGATGGAACCATAACTTTGGACTATATAGCCCCCACAACCATGAGCAATGAATTCCTATTGCTTATAAATTACCCGGGATAAATGCATTTTGTTGCAGTAGCTTAAGTAGATGAAGAAGGTGCCCATGTTTGCAGGATGGATGCTGCCTCATTCTAGTCTCATACCAGACAGAAAGAAAGGGAGAGCAAAACAACCTTTTTGCCTTGCCTTGAGAAGGGATGCTGGCCTCTGGCACATCTCTCTCTGTAGTATTGGTTAGCTTGGGTGGCATAGCTTCCTTAGCTACAAAGGAGTTTGAGAAAGTAAATATTATGTATTAAGGTGGGAACATGAATGCTCTCCTTCAATAAAATTGGAGTTCTGTTAGTCACAAGTAGATTCTGCCATAAGCTTACCTTAGAAAAATTAGAAAATACAGAGAGTCTCTCAATTCTTTTCAGTCCGTTCATTTATTTACTCATTTCCACCACCCCTTTCCCCTGGTCAATACCTTACTTGAAAACAGACCTTTTCTTGGCTTATCTCAGATAGCTAAAGCAACTTCCGAACTATGTTTGTACTTTCAAGCATTTTGATATAAGCAACTTGCCAAACCAACCCAGCTTCACTACTTAGGAGAATTTAGTATCTGTAAGATAGAGCCTTTAAGGAAAAAATGTAAATAAGATTTCAGGGCAGAAATTGAAAATGGCTTCATGACAGACTGTCAGCATTTTATTTGGGTCACAAGACATACTATTTCCTGTCTTCTCAAAGCCCTGCTGTCCTCAAATCACTGCCCTGTAACCTGTTGTGTGGAAATGTCCTCAGCCAGCAACACAAAGGCAAAAGTCTCCCTCCTCCCAAGGGTATAACTTTTCCTTAATGGCACTAGACACTGATTGCAGGGCCTGGTCCCGTTCATCACTGTCATAATCACCATGGATTATGTTTTTGTGTGCCCACAGGGGGCACGGCACTGTACTCTGCATAATGTTTACTGTCCTATTTCTGTTTCCCAATCATTAGATGTTTTGTTCCCACCGAGCTTATCTCTGATTGCAAGCAATACTAGCCCCGGCTGTCAGCCAACTCAAGTTAAAGCTTTTCATACTGTGGATATTCCCTGAAGGAATCTGATGAAAAAGTTGATACTACTATTTTTTACCTAAGCTTTTTCATCACTAATGCATTAGTCCACTCCTGCTTACTACTGTCTTCTTCATTGTGTAGCTCAGAGATGACATCCCTGAGGTCCAAGTTTGCCAGAACCTTCAAGATTTGGAAGAAAAACCAAGTACTAATATTTATCAGTCCTAAGACTAGTAACAAATGTTATATATTAAATCTTTGAGCTATCCCTCTGAAGAAATAATTAGTACATATATTTTGTAGATGAAGCATTTGATACTAAAAAAACATAGGTTAATTACCCAAAGTCACATAGCTGGTTAAAAATCAAAATGGAAACTGGAACCTGGATCCTAACTTAATTATCACTCAACTAGAGTGTATTCTCCTTCAAAAATGTTACAGTATTTCACTATGAGGTCACAAAATTTAACCCTTATTACTGAACTCAGTTAACCCTGAAATATTATAAAAAGGATTCATACCTCTTATTGACAATGATTGTTATCCAAAAAGAAGAGATACTTTCATAAGATAAATTCAGGTACCATAGAGAACATTGAAGAGACCCTAGGAATAAGGTACATGTGTCTTCAAAGTGTATTATATGTTCTTTTACTGTCATGAAACTAAAATCACAATATATTTTTGTTGAGTGTAGTTTGTTCCCCTTGAACATGTTTAGGTCTTTGCTCTGCTTGCTTACTTAATAAGTGAATTTTCTATCAAAATAGTGGTTTTTCTTTTTAAAAAGTATTTTATTTATTATTTTTTAAATTTATGTATATGAGTGTATTTTTTCTCTATGTAAGTTCACCCGTGTCATGCAATGCCTGCAGAGGTAAGAGGGCATCGGATCCCCTGGAACTGGAGTTAGGGGATGGTTGTTAGTCACCATGTAGGTGCTTATAATGGGACCTGGGTCCTCTGCAAGAGCAGCCAGGGCTCTTAACTGCTGAGCCATCTCTCCAGCCCCCCAAATTGTAGTTTTTCTAATAGCTCCTCCTTCTTCTTAGCATGTCATTGTTTTAGTGGCAATTTTGAAAGTGATGTTACATTTGACACATGCCTTCTTACTTTTGCTCAAGAGCTCTCATAATTTTCATGTATATTCACACGAGCTTCAATCTCCTCTGGCATTATTTCTGAGTGCTAATAATTGCACGTTTATTTCCTGAATATATTTTAGAGTCCTCTATCTCCCTGGGGTATTTTACACTTGTGGCTAGCTTTTTTGTAGCATGCTTATTTTTCCAAAGTCTCTACTTGTTAAAGCTTGATGGCCCTGCTTACTTAAATGACAATTGACTAAGCATGTTGTAATTGCTATCGAATACAATTGCACCTTCTGTTTCGTAGGTACTGCACTTTTCCTTATTCCTAGTAACTCCACACATAATGATCGCTTTATTTACAGAATTCAATATGAAGGAGCTGGTTGCTTTTTTCTTTGACTATTCTCAGGAATGGTATGTATTTATGTTGGAAACCAAAGCCTAAATCTATTTCATTAATCTCTGTTGTTTCTTATTCCACAGTCTAACCTTTGACCCACCTTTTCCCCCTGGTGACGTGAGATATACTCCATGTTTGTAGCTTTTTTTGTAGCTATATTCATTAGCCTTGCACTGTCATGACACCTAGGCATTGACTCTTCCAGGATCAAGCATTTAATACTGTAATATTTTGGCACATGTACTTTCCTATGATTATATAGTTAGTAGAAAAAAAAATCGGCTGTGTGACATAATCTGATGGAAGCTAAAATAAAACAGAAAAGCAAAATTAAAAGCACTTTTCAAATAAATAGATCAGTGAAGGAAAATGGGCTTGCTCTGAAATAGAAAACAGAGGAGGACTAAATGTAAAATAGCAGGATCAAGTTCTTTGCGTTGTGTGTGCGTGTGTGTGTGTGTGTGTGTGTGTGTGTGTGTGTGTTATTGAAGACTGAGCTCAAGTTCTTGCATGTGTGATATATACATTCTCTTACTGAGCTATAAACCTCAGTCTTTGCATATTTTAAAATCACAGAATCATGTTATAGTTTTTCCTAATTTCAAACCAGAAACCATTAGAATTATCAACAAGGTATTCAGTTCAGCTAATATGAGTATATTCAGTAAAATGTGGATCAGAACATGAAAGCGGTAGCTGAGTAGGTCTTCTGTAAAGAATAGAGGTTTAGCCAGGTGTGGAACACACCATTAATCCCAGCACTCAGGAGATAGAGATTGTATCTCTGTGAGATCCAGGTCAGCCTGGTCTACATAGCAAGTTCTAAACTAACTTGGGCTACAGGAAGACCCTTTATCAACAGAAACAACAAAGGTAAAACAAACAAAAAGAAGCATGGTTCATTTAGCTCATAGTACCAGAGACTGAGGAACCTAAAAGCAGGTGATGAGGGCTTCTTGCTGTATCATATCATGGCAAGGCAGGGCTTGAGAGCATTGCATGGTAAAGCAAAACAAGCTGTCCATAGAGAGCTCACTTTCATAGCAAAGCCACATTCATGACAATCTATTAATGCACTAACCAAGGAATGGATAAATCCATCCATGTGGGCAACATCTTCAAGATTCAATTACTTACCAAAGGTTCTACCTCTAGAAATCATTAATATATTAATTTTCAGATATTGTTTCAAACACATGCATTTGTAGAAAGTGATAAATCATAGCAGTAAGTAAATCTATTGAATCTAAAGAAAAAGGGGGGACTTAATTTTGTGTCGTAAATGTGCAGATCCAAGCATGAGAAACATTTTGAGTTATTCAAATAAATAATAAGTAGTAAGATTTAATTTAGAACTTGAAAATATCTCAACTCTTCTTAGTAGATAAATAATGTTCCTTTATTTTTTGGTAAGATTCCTTTAAGAATATATGGTATCTGATTACTAAATTTGATTGAACTGTTTCCTTGACTGTGTTTTGATATGGCTCATCAGTAATCTAATTTGATTTATGATTGAACTGCTACATCCAGCTCTCTTAACTTTATTCAGATTTCACTGCCAGGAAGAACAGTGTCCTAACTGGTTCTGCACTAATATAGACAGTAACTGACACTGAAAAGGACCGATGAGAATCTGAAAGGAAGAATCAAGTTAGTTTTCATATGGTGCATGTTTTGTGAGTGGTGGAGCCTTTCCCAGCTCTTTGTGAACTTGGCTTGGGGGTATAGGGTCCAGGAAAACTCCATGACTGCCAAACCCATCCTAAGCTAGTGGCTTTTGGGGTTCTTATCTCACGAATTTAAAGAATGAAATTCACAGACCACAGAGGGTAAGTTTTAGAAAGAAGTTTATATTGGTGAGAAAGAGAGAAGAGGCAGAGAGAGGAGAGAGGAGAGAGACATTGAGAGAGATAGTTCAGAACTCCTGTACATCAGGAGGAGTCCCAAGAAATAGGGTATCATTTCAGGTGCTAGTCTAGGAGCTCTTTAAAGAACTTAATCATGGCAAAAACTGGGGTGAGACATGGGGAGGGGGATGAGTTGGACATGTCCTGATGTATATAGCCTATAGCCAGAGATGCTTATTTAGAAGGAGACACAATAAGAAAGTAGGAATCAGAACTCTATTCTGGCATTCCTGGCCTGCAGCAGGGACATTCCTGGAACTACTGCTTTGGGATTACTGATCTACCTGGCCAGTTTATGCCTCCTGTTCTTATCAGCTTCTCTGTTACCCTGTTGCCTACTGGAATTTTTCTGTTTTATTGATTTTTTTTGCGATGGGCATACATATAGTTTGTTGGTACGTAGATCTCCTGCACTATCCATACCTACCCCCTCTGCCCTCAACCAAGTTCTAGTCTCTCTCTCTCTCTCTCTCTCTCTCTCTCTCTCCTCTCTCTCTCTCTCATTATATATTATATATATTTAATCAACCTAGAGTGTCTGATTTGTGTCCCCAAATGTCTTTCAGTGTGGGTCCCACCAAGAGTTTCATCCCTGTGAAGACACTGTCTTTCCTTGTCTTAGCAGCCATCAATTACCAAAAATTCCTTAGGCTGGGTTGGATTTTTTTTTTACCCACTTCCCCATGTATGTGCTGGGATTTTGTCTGGTTTGAGCTCTCATAGGACTTGTGCATTCTGTCACCATTGCTGTGAATTATTATGAGTAAGTGACCACCTGTCTGGAAGATTGTTTCCTTTTGATCATCCACCCCTTCTGGCTCTTAAAATCTTTCCAACTCCTCTTCCACAATGATCGCTTCATTTTGGGAGACAGAGGTTTGAAATAAGTGTCATATTCAGAGATAAGTATTCTGCAGCTGATTGTGCATTTCTGTGTTAATCACTATCTGCTGCATAAATAAATTTCTCTAGTGAGAATTGAGAGATGCATTCATCCTATATGTTAAGGTTGCATTGAAGATGTGTCACTTATGGTTAAGCCTCTCAAGAGACTTATTCTCTACATTTGTTGTCACAGCCCTTGATTGCGTCCCAGACCCTATTGCTGAAACCAGATTACTTAGGACACAGGACTTGGAGCAATTGAGCTGGAACTGACTGACCTGGAAGCCTACTCCCTGAAGCCTAGTTCTATTGATATGAGAGGACACCATACAAGCTGCCAATGGAGAAAACCAGTCAATGGTCCTACCCAGTTGTAAAGTCTAATAAACAACAATGACTGGCTCAGAAAACTATTGTGATTGGTGTGGTAGTGGCACATTTTCTTGGAGTAATGAACAGCTGCCTAATTAGGATTAAGTCCTGCTCAGTGGGAGGGAAATTTTGTGGGGTACTGTAAACATACCCAAATATATAGGGCTGGAGAGGTTATAGATGCTAGAGAGAAACCTACTTTTTCCATATCCCTAGACCAACATAATGGTTTAATTTGTTCTAAATATGCACCCTCATATTTCAGAGACATATACCTTTCACCCCTCATCAAAGAAGCTTCTTTTTTCTGCAATAGATGGAGACTATTATAGAGTTATAGAACTAGAATTTTGCATTGTTTGAAGGATCTCATATTAAGGAAAACTTCTAAACTGATGAGCATACCCCTTTTTCTTCTAATCCCGTTGATGTTGAGCTACAATTCTTATTGGTTATTTACTATGAGAAAAATGATCGCATACTTTTGCTGTGTGATCAAACACATTGCATCTTTCCTATCTCAGATGCTGCTACGTATCTATTGCTTTTCAGGTTTGCACTCATTTCTGCTTTCAGGAAACAACACTTCAGTGTCTTCTTCCTTGTGTGTTCCCAGAATTTAGAGTCTGACTCAAAAAATATTAAATAAATCCAAGAACGTCTGCAAACACAGTTACCTTTGGTTTTCACTAACAACCTTATTCCTGTTAGATAAGGAAAAAGCAGATAAAGTAATTAAGGAATATTTTACAAGACAAGAGAGGTGATAAGTAATAACACTAAGAGTCAAATTTGATTTCCTGACTTAAAAGCCTTTATCTTTCAACAGCTCCATGCTGTATCTTATTATATCTGAACCAGTGTTTAGAACTGACTTATAAAAGCACTATTTAGTTTCAGAAAATTTTGCTATTAATAGTTCATGTTTGTCTCTGGCACTTTTATGATGTTTAGAACAATCAAACAGCCTCAAACTTCCTTAGCACAAAAGCTGCAGAAAATCCAATTGAGAAATGTGCTATGAAAATTAATGGGCATCTGTTGAGGGTGAGCACCCTCATACACATTACAGAGTGGTCCCAAAAGAGTTTGATGGGATAGTGTTTCCCAAAGTTGTTCAGAAGTTCCATGAAGTTAAGAACCATTTTGTGCTGCTGGGCAAGTGTGTTATTTGCAAGCTAATTTCTAAAGTCCAAGGAAAGGAAATGCTGGTGATGGACACTCTCTGAGAGCTTTGTCTGTAGAAGGCAGGCTCACTTATCACAAACAAACCATTTCTAAGAGAGGAACAATTTTGTTGACTGCATTTAAAGACAGAAACACACAGTTCCCAAGTGTAATTTCAGTTTTCTAAAGGACAATTTTATTCTTTTATGGAAATGCCTTGGTGATTATTTTTGTGTGTGGTTCTGTTTTGTTTAGACATACTGCTTAGTGAGCTCCTTCAGTCAACATGACAAAGAAAAGAACAAGCAACTGAACCACCCTCTGATGGCATCAGGGTGGTAGACTGAGAATGTCTTTTAGGAACAAGTAAGGACTCTACAAAGTATTGGTAGAGACTTTTAGAATCAGGTTCAAATTATCTTCAAACACTGACCTCAGTCATATTGAGTGATTATTTCTTTTCCCTAGAGAATATCTGTATTCTATACTGATTTGAAGAAATTTCTTTAAATGTCAAAAAATTTTATTGATAAAATAATAAGAATAATATTAATAAGGGTACTATTAAGAAGTATTAATAATAGTATTTGTGATGGTTTGAATGAAAATGTCCCCCATAGGCTCCAAGTATTTGGACATTTTGTCCCCAGATGGTGGCACTGTTCTGGGAGGTCTTAGAAGGCATAGCTATCCTGGAGGAAGCATGTTACTGGGGGTGGGCTTAGAGAGTTCTTAACCCTTGCCAGATCTCCAGTTGCTCTCTTCCTTCCTGTGCCTGTGTGATGATGTGAGAGCTTAGCTTCTGCTGCTCCTGCTCCAGCCACCTCCATCCACCATGACTCCCTGCCATGATGGACTATAATTCCCCTGGAACCATAAGCTCAAATAAACTCTTCCTTCTATAAATTGCTTGGGTCAGTGTTTCTATTACAGTAACAGAAAAGTGACTAATACAGTATTTGATGAAGAGAATCTTGAATTCTGTTGTTTAGCATATGTATATCTTCACTTTGATAACTACAGTTTCTGAAGTTGTTAACTATGCTTCCCAAATGTGCTATTAGATTGTTAGTATATACATCTAGACATGTTGAGGTATCTGTCTATTGGCTTGAGATGGGATATCTCACTATGTTGCCCAGGCTGGGCTTAAACTCCTGAGCTCAAACAATCCTCCTGCCTCAGCATCCTGAGTGGCTGAGGCTATAGCTACATCATACTACTGCACCTGGCTTTTGTTGAGATTTTGTTTGTTTGGATGGAGGATATGAATAGAAATTTAGGAATTTATTACCAGGACTAGCAATTATATCAGCATGTTAGGACATTTGTATAGATGGTTCCTGGCTTACAATGATTCTACATGCATTTTTTTCTGCTTATGACACTATGAAGAGAATATGTACTCAGTAGAAATGGTGCTTTGAATTTTGATCTTTTCCTGGACTAGCTATTGCATACTGCAGCAAGATGTTCACATCGTAGTAAGGAGTGAAGTAAATAGTAAGAAGATCCTTATCAGCCATGCTATTAGGAGGGTAAACATTCTGTGGTACACTGTTCCTAAGTTATGATGCTCAGCTCATTAGATGTATTAAATGCATTTTATAATATTTTAAATTATGGTGACTTTATTTGGGCATAACCCATGAGGAGCTGTGCAGCACCAGTGTACTCTTTTGATGACTTTACAAATTTCATATATTCAGGTATCATATACATGCTTTAAATATGTATAATTTATTGGAAACTTTTTTTAACTTAGTAAACATATCTGACTTCCTAATATTTTGTTTAGATGAAATACCCTGAAAAAAGCAACTTAAGAGAGAAAAGGTTTCTTTTGGTTCACAGGTCCAAGGTATAGTCCACCATGGTAGGGAAGTCATGACAGCAGGAGCTTGAGATGTCTGATCACACTGCATGCAGAGTCAGGAAGCAGTGAGTGACAAGTGCTGCTCTATTCAGCCATCTTTCTCTTTTCTGTGGCGTCTGAGACCCAAACCCAGGGAATGGTGCAACTCGTTGTTTAGATGGGTCTTCCTACCTTACTTAACCTAATGAAGATAATCCCTTACTTTTGGGCCTTGAAGTTGTCTTCCTGGAAATTTCAAATTCTGTCAAGTTGACAATCACAGTGTCACAGACTTAGATACCAAATTTGAAAAACTAAAATTTTTAGGATACTCACTGTGTGAAAATGACAGGCAGTCATAAACTTGGGTTTGTTTTGAAGAACATCCCCCTAGATTATGAGATTTTCTAAGGAAAACACTCCATCATCCACATGTGTACTAACTGAACAGAAAACATATTGAAATCAATTAAATTTCCTGTCTGCTTAGGGGTTGGCATACAAGGCTTAGTTCTAACCTAACCCGCTTTTTGTATGCCCTACATATGTATACATACAGATATACATATACACACATATACATGGTGTATATAAATTTTCAATTTAAAATTATACAAGGTTTCAAAATTAATAGAGAACAATAAATGACAGAAGTTGAAAAACCTAAAATATTTATAATATGGCCCTTTATAGGAAAGGTTTACAAATCTAGTTTTTAAAATATACCTGTTTTTATATGTACACTTTATTCTGATGTCAGTTACATTTGTGAAATATGATTAACCAGGGAGGGAGACCCTGTGAGTTGTCTACTCAATGTCATTCTCTTTTCCTGTCAAGAGAAGCCCCACCATGAAACATGGTAGACCAAAACCAGTCTGGGCACTTTCTTGCTTCTTTGCTAACAATTTATCTGCAATAGGCATGTGACTCACTCCTGAAAGATGAAACAAAAGGGGAAGGGAAGGGGAATTTCCAAGAAAAAAATTATTCCTTGAAATACAAACATAGAAAGAAACATGAATCTGGTTCCAAATCCATACTTTCTTCACTGGGATGTAGTTATATGAGAATGTGTTTTGTCTCTTTACAATTATCTTTTGACCATGCAGGAAAGTAAAAGGAAACCTCCATCATGATGCTGATCCAACATTTGGTCACTGTGGTACTTTTGGAGTGACACCAGAAAACATACCTGTGTTTAGCCTGTGTGTGAAATAACAAAACAGCATGTCTTTACAGTTTAGGCCACGGCTAATTTTGTACTTGACACTTACTGCCAAAGCATCCGAAATGATCTATTCATTATTTCAAATCTGCTGTAATAATGAACTCAATTAAGTTACTGAAATTTTGTTTGGAATAAGGAGTTTTCTCAAATGACTGAAATCACGAGTGAAATTATAGTGTTACCCAGATGGGGATTGATGTGGTATTGCATAATCTTGGAATTTTTGTTTTTATTTGTCTAATAAAGGAGAACAGGTTGGTTTCAACAATGAAGTATTAATTTTATATGAAATATACGTAGGTTTGTATGTTTGTGTGTATGGTCTGTCCAAGTATAGAATGGATGCATTTATCTAGATACTGTTCAGAATATAGTAGAATAGGAATTAAGAGAGATAATGTCTTTGGCATCTCAGGAATGATGTTTTAAATGATGCTCTTGAATTTCACTAAGAACCTTCATTTTCCTTCCTCTGGGCCTGTTTCAGAATGGAGAAAAGTGCAAAGTTATGATATTGCTTTATCCTGATTCTTCATTTTGAGTTACTAGACAGGTAATCTACAATTTTTCCTTTTATAGAAAACTTCCTAGGACTTTAAATTGCAATGTAATCCTCCCATGATTTATATTGAGTGGAGTTTTTGCTATGCTATTAAAATTCTGCTACAAGTGAACATTCATTTATTTTGATTAGATATTTTCTGAAACCTTTCATATGACATTATCATTGAGATTATATGTCCTTCGGTTGTGTGCCTATCCTAATTTTTTTATGTTGAATGACACAAGTAACACTTTGGATGGGCTTGTCACATACTGAGCCATCTCAGACATATTGTTTTATTATTGATTAGCATATCTGTGGGATTTCATGCATTATTCTGCCTTTCTCCACTACCACAAACTTTTGACTTCCTAGTAGAGACTTTCGAAGTCCTGCATGTGTGAAGGGACAATTCTTTGTTTCTTACCAAACTGATTTCATGTAAAATTTTAATATAAAATATCTTTGTGTAAATGAATAAAGAGCTACATTTAATGAATTATAGAAGTTGCCCAGTGCATTGTAGTTTAACGAGTATTCATTTTTATTTTATCTTTATATAAACACTATAATATCAATAAGTTATTGTTTTGTATCCATTTCATATTTAGAAACAGGGGCTTTGCAAGTTCAGAAGGCATGCTCAGGTCACTCTCCATTGAAGAGGAAGATTCTGACGCTAAACTGTTCCTAATTCCTTCCCACAAGTATGGATATATATATATATATAAAATCTTTTTGAATGATTTTTTAGAATAAATGATTTCCAAAATAGAATTCCTGTCAAGTGTGGCCAATTATGCTATCTGACATCTAACGCCTTTACTGAAATCTGTGAGCCTGTTTCAAAATTTTCACATCAAGTTCTCCTTTTAAAAATATAAAAAAATATTCATCATATATTAGGAATACACAGAAATAATTTGGAAAAAAATGAGTGGATGCTGTGACCAAAATCATTGTGTATGTATAGAGCTACAAAGTCTATCAGATGCGTATTGACAAGTATATTAGCTATCAGTCCCCATGAAAGAGTGTAATTGGAAATGTAAACATATAAATGAAGCTCGTGGCTAATGTATAAGGTATGGTGTGATCTTTTTTCACTTGTGCTCTCAGCAGATGGTTGGATTCCGCACACCTGACTGTCAGGCTTTCTTGGTAGTCCATACGTGCACAGCCTTCATTCCATTTTAATTAACCTCAAGGCTCCAGTTTACAAGGCAGAGTGGGTCCTATAATTATTTTCATAAAACCAGTGATCTTGTAAACCATCAGAAGCCATGGCTAAATCTAAAATAAGTGTGTGTACTAGAAAAGTTAACACTTATTTTTTAATGAGGCTTTTATATTCCCTAATTTTGTTGAATGGTGTTGCAGTTAACTCTAGAAATGACTCAGGGGCTAATTTGTTTTTCTTTCTGTGCTGTTATTAATCTACCTATATGTTTCTTAGAATACATTAAAGGAAATATACCCCAAGGTAACATTTCTTCATCTCTGTAATGCATGTGAAATTTTTTGCTTGTTTTATCCTCTTGGGAGAGTTAAGACTTGGAATCAAATTCAGTGTTACTCATGTGCTGGCCTTGACAGAGAAGACCCAGGATTATCCTCACAATGAAAGCTTCATTATTGAGATAAAATGAAAGAGACTTTACAACTCTTTATATAATTAAATGCAATCCGTATTAAGAATTTTTTGCACAGCTGTTAGGTTGAAAAACTTTGCATTATCAGTAATCCTTTTATATCTTTAACATGATTCATAGCTCCTCGTTTACTCTCTGATCTGAAAATGGCATAGAATTTTAAACCTTCCATAGCTAAACAGTGCTTCTCGGTTGCTTTACTACTTTAGAGATATTTTCTCAGGGAAGGACCCATTCAGATGGCTGAAGTGCCATGTCTTGGTCATTTGTCCATTCAATGACTTACACAAGGAAGGTCAAGTCGCCAAACAGGACATAAAATGGTCAATTGAATCTCAGCCTCTTATACAACTGAACTAATAGCCTCAAAGCAAGAGTTAATCAAACCATTATCATATAATAACATATGTGTTAGAGTGGAGAGTGCTATGCTTCAGGTATTTCTATAATGACAAGGGATGCCATATTACCCAACCCACTTGACTATATCTAACAAAGGCTAGCTCCCATAGCTTTGGGTAGCACTATGCAAGCTGCTAAGGGAGAACAACAATCAATGGTCCAACCCTAGCTCCAGAACCTAAAAACCCACATCAATGACCAGCACAGCAAATGACATTAGTGCAGTAGTGCCACTTTTATCTTGGTGGTAAAGAAGAGTTTCCTAACTGGACTTAAAGCCCATTCAATGGGAGGAAACTCATGTGTGATACTGTAAACCTAGCCAAGTACACATAGCTGGAGAGGTCATAGATCTTTGAGACAACTTCAAGGATGTCAAATCCCTAGATAAATGTAATTTCTTACCATGTGCAAAATATAGATCCTTAAATCTATAGACAAGTATCCCAGTCACTACCCATTAAAGAAGCTTCTTTTTCAAGAGACAGAGATAATTACAGAGTTCCACAACTGGCCACACACAGAGATTGTCTGTGAATTGCCCAGGTCTAAGTGGCACATCCAGGATGTAACCTCTAGGGAACAAGGCTCACTCAAGGCTCATGGGAACACAGAACAAGGGATGAAGAGAACACCAGTGCATCCTTCAACTCTCATCCATGAAGCTTCCTCATGCAACAGAGGGCCAGGAATGCAAAAGGTCACAAATGACCAAAATGCAGAGAATAAGAGTCTGTAGAGTGTGGGTCCTTGGACAGGACTCCTATATTAAAATTCACTCTCACAGGACCATTGCAGCACAGGGAGTGAGAAGATTGTAAGAGTCAGGGAAGAGGTACATGAACATATGGAAATAGTCCTACAGATGCCTGGGACTCTTCTCATATGAACCTACAGCATTGGTGTCAGCATGCACAATACCCATGAAAATTTAGCAGACAAAAACCCATCACAGAACTCTGGAAATGAACAGCTGGCCCCAATCTTAGTTGAAGAATTCTTGGCCCCTGATTACTACTGGGTGAGGAAGAAGTGATTTTTAAAAGATGGATTCTAGATAGGCTACCTAGATCCCAGTAGTTGAACTTGTACTGAGGGACATCTGGGGACACTAACTTTACGTGATGGGCCTTAACACAAATGACAGACTGTATGCACTCTAGTGGCAGGGGGGCTATTGGAGGATACCAAAGGGAAAGGAGGTATAAAGATGATTTTCTGTATGAAATATACAAAAATTCAATAAATTTTTAAAAAGTTCTCAATTGTATTTGTTGCATTTAAAATGTATTTTGAATATTATTTTGAGGGTTACCTAGTTCTAATTGATCCTGAAATCCATAGGTAAGATAGAAGTGCAGTCTTCCTCTAAATTTGTATCTTTCTGTCCATAGATTAATGCAGTTCTCAAACTTCCTCAGAGAAATTATTTGTGCAGTGAATAGTGGTTAATGTAGAAATTTAGAACTGGTCAAAGTGCAGAGAATATGTGTCAATGGAGTGCTCAGCCCCAAATGGGACTCCTACATAACCACCAAAGCTCAGGGGTCCTCTTCAAAGAAGGAACAGAAAGAGTCTAAGAGCAGGAGGTTCTGAGGAGCAGAGAGAAACAGTATCTTCCAAGCAACAGCAGCTGCAGTAGTCTACAGGTGGAGAGACACAAATTAGTGGGCAGTTTGATACTATGTCCATTTAACAAAATAATATTAGATTCACACCTGGGGCCTGTGTGCTCCCCAACCAGACTGCAGTACTTGATAGTATCTTCTGGAAATGACAGGACTGCTGCACTCATGAACTCAAGGCAGCTGTGGTCATCTGCACAAAACCTGTAGAAGATCAAGCCAATCAACATTCTAGCGTAGGGGGAAAGGGCTCATGAGCCCCCACCCCTAACTGAGGGGCTAGGGAAAATTGTTTTTCTTTAAGGGCGTGATCCCTGGTAGATTGACCAGGCATCAGTTGATGGCCCCACACCCAGTGGGCAGTGCAAATTGAACTCTATGGGATATATATATATATATAATCTCCCATATATATGGCACAAAGTTGGGGGGTTAGGGAGAGGAAATGGATCTTGGATGAATTAAGCGAGGAGTGGGGTATGAATATGATCAAAATACATTGACATTCTTAAAAAATAACAAAAGCATTTTTTTAAAAAAATTGTATTCTTTGGGAGGTGAAGGCTCTTAAAACATGGATTGGCTGACCTCAGTAACACCTTAAAAGTCTGGAAATTTCTTTTTCAGTCTTATGGTATATAGTTCTATGTCTTTTAGGGGAGACAATAAATAATGAGCAATTTCATAAACTATTTTCCTCATAAATCTGTTTTACTCTTTATGTGAGTATATTTTATAGTTGAGAAGTGGTTATGACTAAGAGCTAAAGGAGCTGTTTTCTCCTTACCCATGCTATCAAAATTCTGCTTACTGCACAAGGGCTTTTGTTTTTTCAGATCTAGTAGGACCCTACTCCTCTGCCTAACAAGACACATCGCGGTTAATTAGCAACTCCTAAAGATCCCCATGGGACTAAAATTACCCTGATTATGGTTGTGTTCCTGTGGGCAAAGTGCTGCCATTCAGCCCCTTCCACTGTGGGATTCCATCATTCGCCCTGAGTCCTTAGAACTATTCAGGGGTGGCGGTTTTTAGTTTCCAACCTGGCATCAATGTAGCACCTTTCAAGGGGCTGTGTGAACATTGTGATAAACATCTATATTTCAAAATTTTTTATTAGAAAATAATTTAAAACTTAAAGCAAAGACTAAAAAATAATATATATTAATACAATGATTCGTTTATTCAGAATTATTCCTTAACAATATAATTTGTTATATGAGCTCTCTTAATACATGATAATAGTTGGCACAACCTCCTCGACATTTAATACTAAATAACTGTTCCTAAGAAATGAATGTCTTTATCTAGTCAGTCAGCATCTTCTATAAATTTAACACTAATTCACTTCTATGTAATCTCTCATTCATATTCTGTTTCATCAGTTGACAAAACATTGTCATTAATTGAGTATAATTGTCTTACAAGATGCAAACTAGAAATAAGACTTGCACTTAGTAGTCATAACTTTTTATGATCATTTAATTCAGTTTGAAACACCTTTTATCATATTAGTATTTATGTAGATTTAAATTCTCCCTCATTTAAGAAATAAAATAAGAAATATTCTATTCTTCTTCTTATTCTGAGTTTGATTGCTTATTCATGATTGAATTTAGATATGTTCCCCTGCCAGAATTTTACATAAGGAATGTTATGACTTGATATTGTCCCCAAGGTATCAAATCAAGAGTCTCACAATATTCTTCTACATTTTTGTTTTAATTAATTCGTACATGTTTGTATAGGGGTGTCCACATGTGCACATGGATGCCACAAGGTCAGTGCTAGGTGCCATCCTCCATTGCTCTCCACCTTATTTTTGGGGACCATCTTAATTTTGAGATTGTCTCTCATTGGACCTGGAACTAACCAGAGGCTAGATTGGCTGGCCAATAAGCTCAAGGAATCTTCTTTCCTTTGCCTCCCCAGCCCTGGGGTTATAGATGCATACTGCCATACCCAACTTTTACATAGATGTTGGGGACCTGAACCTAGGACCTCATGTTTTTTATTTAGTGATAAGGGACCAGAAGGTTATTCAATTTATTACATGTTGAAAGAGCTCAAATGACAAAGTATATGAGGAAAGTGTTAAGAAATTTTGAATAAAGGTATAGTGATGCTATTTTATATGCTGATTCTTGTGACAGACACTTTGCTAAGCCATTTCCCCATTTCCCCAGCTCTTCCATTTACATTTTTGCTAACCAAAAGTGTTTTAGTTCTATATAATATGGCTATCTTTTTTAATTTTTTTTATTTTTTAGAAGAAGCATTTCATTACAGCTTTAACATAATAACAATTTCCAGAGCAAAGATACATCTCTTTCAAAAGTGGCTATACAATTTTTAGGTTCACAGCAATTAATAAACTATCTGTGGAGGGACATTTTAAGATCTTACTATTGTGCTCTTTTAAGACTTATGCCCCTAATTTCAGCATAAGTTGATGGTGCTTCCCCATACCAGACGTTAGTACAATAGCTGGAAAATGGGTGACTTTCTTCCAATCCTAGCACTCTGCTTTGACCAGTCAACCCTTGCATTCTTCTAAGACAAGAGGTCCCTCAATCTTATTTGCTATTTTTCTATTTTGTTTTATTTATATATTTTGTCTATGCATAAAAATTGTATGCAGGTATGCTGACTATAAAGTTGTAGAGAAATATATATATATATATATATATATATATATGTAATGTATATGTATGTTGAGTTTCTCATTTTCCCCAGTGGTTTACAATGCATTTCTGTTTTAGTTTGGTTACTATTTCTAAATTGCCTGTGGAATGGAGGAGGACTTTCTTGTGACAGTAGTGTAGAGATGGACAGACAGCAAGATTGACAAGGCGAAAGAAGCCTCGTGGCAAAAAGAAAAGAAAATCCTCCCCACCACAGCTATATGTAATACGCAAGAGCATGCAGAGATAGTTAAGAGACACAGGGTACTGTGTAAATGTCCTATAAAGAACCAAAACTCACATGGTGAGGGGCTTTGCAGCATCTGCCTTCCCAAATCATCATCCCATTTCTGCCCTCTGAGGTGCCTTTTTGTCTGTCTTAATAAAATGCTTCTACATCTATTGTTACCTATATGTCCCTGGTCCAATTCATCGTTCTGGAACATAAAAGCTTATACACTTTAGCAGTTATGGTCCAGACTCTGATCTGTACCCATGACATTCTGAGCCTCCTCAGGAAGACTACTTTTAGGTTTAGTATCAAGGCACATCAAATAAATCCATGCCATTGTTTTCTTCTTAAGTTTTAAAATTCCTTCTTCTGTATTATTTTCATTAATATTAGGAGTCTCCCCATTCTTTTCTTGCAGGCAACACATGAGTACAGATTCCATCCAGTTAGCCAAGTCAACGTTTGATACCATAATGGGAAGCTCCTGTTGGCACCTTGAGTACACAATTTCTTGTAGGTATACTCACATCAATATATTTGGCCTAATCCATACTGAAATTAATTTTCCCCTCATCTAGCTCTTTTATGACCTGTTATCCTACAAACTTTTCAGCATTATATATATATATATATATATATATCAGTCACATAATGAATTTATTTGATATGAAACATAACTGCGGATTAGACCCAGAATCTCTTTCCTTAGAACAAGCTGGGCTCCATGTCTTGTCACAGGTCTAGAGTCCATGAGATGCAGTATAAATTGAGTTGGGACAGGGGTATTGTCATCTCTTTGAAATGTGAAGTTGTTACAGGGTTTCCAAAAAAATACAGGCTTGTTTTATAGAGAAAGGAGGACTGTTTTCTCTGTGCTTGAGGGAGGCACTATGCTTGTGTTCACTGAATCCACCCACAGTGCCTTCACTCAGGATTCTATTTTCTCTGAGTAAATGCTCCAGCTTTGACATATGAGGCACAGCAAGGTTTGCATTCAATTTATGTTGTTTTTAACAAATTCTAGGACTGACTATGTCAGTTGTGTGGCTGCAAGAGAATGTTATAGATGTTCTCTAATATCTGCCCACTGCTTGAGCTAAGAATTTAAAACCCAGAGCTTGCCCTTTCCTTCCCCCACCGCTACCTTCTTTTCCATTCTTTAAAAACTCTCCAGTATAATGAGAAATAGCCAGAGTCCTGTATTCTTCATTCCCTCCATAATGGTCTATCACTGGAGTCATTTCATCTGTCAAAACCTTCCCTTCGACAGGCAGTTTATTTCAAGTGACTGAAGGTGATAATATGAGGAACTGTGTGCTATGGGCTACGTGTTTTCCATTTCTTAATGGCACTGGGATCATCCTTGTTCTAAAAAAATAGGCTTTACAATCACTCTCAAATTCCCATCTGTGAAGTTTTTGTCTGTGACTGCTTCTAGTCTCCTTATATCAGTCAGAACTCAATGTAAAAGGAAAATCTAGTTTAAATACTTTTAAAGAAAGAAGTTAAACATATAAATTTAACTTTACTTTGAGGAATAATGGATGGACAGATTGAGGTTGAGCTGCTGGGAATGACTTCTTCACTCAGATACAGATCCGTAGGGGACTCACCCCCATAAGATAAGTGCTGGACTTAGATCAGGGATCTACTCTAACATTCCACTATTGTCAGGGATCTACTCTAACGTTCCAGTACTGTCTCTAACAAGTGCTAGACTTGGGTTAGGGATCTAGTCTAACAGGGAAATTCCACTACTCTTCCTGATATAATTCCTTATAAAAATAGAAGTGATCATAACAGTTCAGAAATGAAGCAGAAAACTTTCCAATTCCCATCTTGTCAGTAGTCAGGACAACTCCAACAGAGACAAATGGTTTACCTTCTAAGTCTTATTCAAGTGCATTTTAAGCTGAGGCAGTTCATTTGTGTCCAGCATTCCAGAACAATGGGAAAATGCTGTTAATAGTTGTCTCAGATCTCAACTTGAGACAGATTGGAATATACTTGAGCAAATCAGTTGACAATGTTTAACACAGGCCAACAGTGAGAATTACACATAGAGACTCAGATGCAGTCCAAACCAATAATCTCCTCTGTATAAGACTTTTAAGCAGTAAATATTTGACTATTTTCATAAAGTATATTTATAAATCATAAAACTCCTTAGTTATGTAATGCTGATTCTCCTGGAACATTCTCTGACACCTATTTCCCCTTTTTGTTTAATTTTTTAAATTATGAAAATAGGTAGCATCCAGCTCATAGCTAAATGTTCACATTATATTTAATAATAATGCAAAATTTTCTAATAAAACCTTGTTATATTAAGATACATTAAGTCAGTGATTACACGTGACTCAATAATATATTTCCATTTCAGACAATGGGTCACATTGCAGATCTCATTCAGTGATAACATAAAGTACTTGCCTAACGTGCAAGGTCCTGGGAAAGGGGGGGAGAGGAGACTGTGAGGTTTTACAGGCACAGTCAGAGCAACCTGACCTTTTAAGAGGAAGATCCTACCCACCTAAGATAAGAGAGTCTTAATCTCTTTGAGGTAATTGGGCCAAACAATATGCTGAATGTGTGAGATAATATCTTGACTACTAATTAACAGGACAGATAATCTGATACATTTAAAACATAAATTCTGGGGTCTGGAGAGATGTCTCAGCAGTTAAGAAGACTGGTTGTTCTTGCAGAAGACCCGGGTTTGAATCCCAGCACCCACATGGCAGCTAACAACTGTCCGTAACTCCAGTCCCGGGGACTCTGACAGCCTCTTCTGACCTCTGTGGGCATTGCATGACTTGGGTGCGCCTACCTACATGCAGGCAATACATTCATACATGTAAAATAAAAATAATAAATAAAAATTTAAAAAATTCTGTTATAGGCAGATCTTCATAAAAATTCAAAAGGAACAAATGAAAAATATAACTGTAAACTAATTTAATTTTAAATTTAAGGGAGCTCATTTTATTATGGAAGAGTCAACTGAAAGTTAAATGCTCATACACAGCATAAAAGGTATCAACCCTACATACTCCACAGAAGGATGTTCCGTTGGTTTTAGAGCTCTCTGATCCAGAGGTTCATGAACACAAATGAACTTTCATTGTATTTTATCTATTTCACTGTGTTTCATTTATACTTGACCATATCTTAAAAGATGGAATTTCTAATTCTTTGAAAAAGAATTCAATGGAGGGAATAAAAACAAAGAGAAGAAATTGTTTTTTAAAAAGATAACTTTCTGGCATCTCTATTAATCTTATAAATTATTGCCTAAAAATATTCCCCAAGCATTGGTGGGAGAAGAGTCTTATGAGCGGGAGAATTGGAGTATAAGGAATTTAAAATATATTGGGAAGGGAACAAGAGAATAATTACTTCAAATGATATTTTAGATGCAGAGTATTCATATTTAAGTTTCTCAGTTGTGAATGGAAACCAGCTTATGAATTAGTGACATTCACTTTGAAAATCCTGTTTTTCATTTCATTTTCATAAGTTCTGTAGAAAACAGAAGGGGTCTTATTAATATTATAAGAGCTCTTACCTTAAATATAAAGAGGTTTGCTCTTACTTGCCATATAATGTGAACACACACTTTTTATCACAATGCCATTGATGCTTCTGTAGACCAGGATTTATGATCACCATCCTAGCACTCATCTCTGTGTAGCATGGGCTGATGGCTCTCTCTTACATGCTTTTCTAGAAGAGGCTGATTTAAGCCAGTCTGTTGACTGAGGGCTTAATTTTTGAAGTTCCCAGTATGAACTTCATTGGCCTTTTCAGCATTTTTAATGTGCTAATCTCCCAAGTGCATCTGATGGAAATCAATTTCTGGAATAAAGTCTTCCTTGGTCTAATCAAGACACATATAATAAACTTAAGAGCACAATTAACCTTTGTTAAGTACCTGCTGTGTGCCATATTCTATAGCAAACAATTTGCAGTTATTGATTTCCTTAGTTCTTAATAATCATATGAGTAAAAACTGTTATTAGCCCCATTTTGCAGATATGGAAACAAAAACAGAACAAGGTTTAGTAATTTGAACACATACAGTAGGAAAAGGCTGATTTACTATTTAAACAATTATGTTAGTGAGAAGGTGTTAGGTTAGCATAAAGTAAAACAGGAGAAAGTAACAAAAGCCACACTAACAGCAACAAAAATGTTTTTATAACCACTGTTCTTCATTTTGAGTAACACATTATAGCAGTATACTGAGACAATGTTTCATTGATTTATTTAGTTTCCCCATGACTATATTTTGATTACCCATCAGCTCTGAAGATCCAGAATCCCTCAGGAAATAAAATCCATAGAAATAAGTCTGAATTTTTTCAGAGAGAGATTTCAAGATATCCCATTACATTTACTTGAGAAATCCAGAGTTGGGAACATGTCAAGGGCACCCTATTCTATTCTCACTATTGCTGAGTGCAAACACAGCAAAGGAGGGCCATTTGTTTGCCGTATTCCATCTATATCTCTGGAAGAACAATGTCTAGAACACAGTGGGTGCTCCAAAAATGGACGCATAGGTGAATTAGATAAGCCCCATGGACCATAACTTACAATATACTCTACTTGATTTGTTCTAAATCTTAAAGTACAGAATATTGGAGTGACAAAGTAGAATGGAAAGTGATTTCAAACTTCTATCATTTTAGTCCATAGCACTCTTCCACTTGTCCTCATTCTTATTCCAGAATGCTCAAGAAAGCTAAAATAAAAATGCAGGTGGACTAGAAGCATTCCTTCATTAGTATCTGGTTTTCTGTGCAGACATGGAAAAGATTTTCATTCATGCATTCAGATAGTAAATACTTTTTGAGAGAGTTACACAATAGTGTTTGGATAGATTGTACACATTCTGATAAGGTGTTCTCAGATGATTTAGGGGTTGTGTGGACATCCAAGTGTGTATTTATGTAAACTACATGGGCAGTCACTAGAAATACATAGTAAGGGGCTGGCGAGGTGGCTCAGTGGTTAAGAGTATGTAGTGTTCTTGCAGAGGAGCCCAAGTTTGGTTCCCAGCACCCACACTGGGTGGCTTATAAAGGTACCTATAACTCCAGCTCCAAGGAATCTGAAACATACACTCATATAGACATGCACATTCACACATAAAGAGAAAGAGATGATAAGTCAGGCATGGTATCCTGTAGTGTCCTAGTGTCCTAGGTCTGTAGTTCTATGTACTGGGGTACTGGGGTGAGACTACTTGGGTCCAAGAGCTGAGGGAAACCTGAGCAACATAGGGAGAAAACTTCCCAAATTAAAAAAAAAGAGAGACACAGTAAACATAGAATGTATGAGTCTTCTATTAACATAACATGACATTTTACAGCAAACATTTTGTAAGTAGTGTATTCTGTAATACAGTAAAAAGATTGATATATTAAATACATAAATAACAAAAGTTGTTTATTACCATTATCAAATATTATATACTCTGTAGAATGAATGGCATGTGCATAGTGTGATTTGCACCATGGGCCTATGTGCACCAACATCACCACAGATGTGTAAGGAATGCCCAAACTGGGGTACTATAGGCTATGATGTCATTAAGCAATAGGAAGTTTTCAGTTCGGTTGTAACCCTAAGGAATCAAGGTTGTATATGTAATTTGTCATTGACAGAAACATCAGGATGTGGCAGGACAATTTAATGAACAAATATTATGTTAGCTCCTACTTACTAATTTGATAATGTCAAATAATTAATTAATTTATAATGTCATGTGTCTGTGTATTCCAAAGCTATATATGTGTACACATATATCAATATTCATGATACATATATATGCTCATTGAACTTTCACCACATTTTACTTATAAGAAGGAGCATAAAACTCAAGCTGTGATTATAAAGATAATTAGCTATTCTTTAGAAGCCAAAATTTAAAAAATAAACCATGGCCCATAGCCCACCTACAGTGGAAATGAAAGACACCTAGTCACACAAATGCCTGACAAAAATTGCAACTGTTGCAAGTACTGTGAAAGCAATGGGGAAGTTTTAGAGAGAGTGATGGACCAGTCTGCTTAGGATCTGAAACAATGGCCTTTAAGCTGATACCCTAAAGCAGATCACAGGATAGCCAGGAGATAAGGCTATTTAGAAATGAGAAAGCGTATGCAAGGGGCAGGAGAGCTGGCTGGTAGCTCTCATACAGCATGAAGAGTCAGAAGTGCATGGTGACTGAGCCTAGCCGGAGGCAAGAGGAAAAGAATGTTGCACTAGAGCAAAGGCTAGAGAAGGGTGGGTTCAGGTCTGTTGACCATGAGCACTATAAACATATTGCAGTCCATTTGTATTCAATGGAAGGGAAGTCACTAAGATTTCAGCAGGGGTATGATATGATCCTATTTATGTTTTATGAAGGAGGTTTTGATTTTTGTACTTTAATGGCAATAAATAATTATGATGCTGAACAGCACATTTCTGAAAGAATGTTCCTTTTAACCTGTTTTATCACTGTAGCTAGCTAGTTCATTTGTAACACAAGTATCACATGGACAATACTTATGAATACAGAATCCATATAAATTAATATGAAATTTACTGTAAATAAACGTGATATGTACAAAAATCAACTTTATAAAAGTCTTTAAATTTTACAGTGAAATAAATTAAAAGATATTTGTCTGAGACACTATTAGGCTCCTAATAGAGTTCTTTGAAAAAAAAAATCACTAAAAGTTACTTTTAGTTGTCTCTCAACTATCCAATGCTTATTGTGCTCTATGTAAATGATAATAATATTAATACATTTAAATATTTAAACAACATTTTCTGTAAGGATTTTGGATACAATAAAATATAAGGCAGAAACATTTATTAATGCTTTATTGTAGAATTAATAAACAGATTTTAAATATTACACACTAAAAGGCAAACGGCAATCACCATCCTTTTAGAGAAAAAAGTAAAAGCTTATCTGGCCTCATATTTTAAAAAAGCAGTAAGAAGGACAGATTCTTGTATAGGACATATTCCTTGCAAAACCAGTATCTAGAAAAAATAATTTGGCTCCTTTTAGAGTGCTCGCTGTTTGTATCTTATTGACATAAACAAGTTGTCTTTGGAATCAGAAGTGAAAAAATTCTATGGCCTCTAGGTCTGGTTAAAAAGCAGGTACCGTTGCTCTAACAAAGAATTTTTTTTTTTTTTTTTTTTTTTCTTTTCTTTTAGAGCTGGCTTGAGATTGGCAGGAACTCAGCGCTAAACAACTTAGAGCAGGCTCGCGGTCCAGCAGCGCTCCCAGGAGGGCGATTGCAAAATAGCAGGCAGCCGGGTAAAGGAAGGAAAGAAAGGAGCCCGGTGCCCAGAGACACAGTTTTGAGAGGGAGCCATCAAGACAAGGCGAGGGAAAGAGCGAGCAGGAGACAGGTCAGACAGCAAAAGAAGAAGCATGATGCGTAATTAGGTTCTCTGGTGAACCTAATAGCTTTATCTCACTGAGAATATCATAGTTCTTTAAGGCATGGGGCACATGTGAATTATCTCTTGAATACAGGAAAATCCTTAGAAGATCTAACCATCCGGGGCACACCTAAATTGTTTAGATTCAGTGATGCCAATTCACTATTGTCAGTTTTAGAAAGCCATGCTACTGAACCTGTCAAATTTGAGGTCGAGAATGAAAAGACAATGATGGGTGCATCCCAGGATGTGTGCTGAGTTCACCATGACCATGAAAGACTACCCCCATGGCCAATTTGCCACTGATAAACATGGGACATCAATGAGGTCTCACTAATTTGTACATATTGTTCATTCGTATTTTAAGATAAGCTAAAATAAGTAAAACATAAAAATAGAAGAGAAAAAATTATCAGACATAACTTTATTTTTTTTTATTATACATGTGCAATTGTTCTTTAAATGGAGCAGGAAAGGGATGGCACAGGGAATTTTGTAGATATAAATTGGAGTGAGGAAGGGTGGGGACCATTTTGGTTTAGCAACAGCAGGTTGCTGCAGTAATATAGCAATATTGTTCAGTCATAGGAAGGAAGTACAAAGAAGCGTGCTGAGTTCTTCCATCGCTCAGGATTTCTGTGAGATTTTTGATTTCTTGTCATTTGCTGTTTTCAGACCACTTAATTAGTCCACCTTGATAGTCACAGAGCATGTTTGCCAGTCTAAGTTCAAAGTGTCTTGTGGAAAGTGTGAGTTACTATTAATTATACTATGATTCAAGCAACGGCTGTTATAACATCAGAAGAAGATTGTCTTTTTCACTTACAAGCCATATCAGGAATTGGATTCAGAGTTCTAAAGATGAATTATTTTCATGTAACTGATTGTGCAACTGTACATAATATCATAAGTAGTAGCTTGAAAGACTAATAGTTTATGAAGTACACGCCTTCATGCAGGGATGAAACACTATATTGTTAAAAACAGACATGGCCTTTTCCCTTCATAGAGCATGGAGAATAATTTCTTAATCTTACAGTAGAAATTCATTGTGGTTAATTTGGAGCTCATGCTAGAATAAGGAGAAAAATGGTTTAGAAAGTTTAAAGCTTTGGATGGAAAACTAGTTATCTACACTTTAAGTCAGGCAGCTGCAGAATAAAGGCCCCTGAGGTAATAGTTAGAATGGAGGTGTGGTGAGTGACGATGGAGAAGATGTGGATCACTGTGAAGTGCCGGGCACCAGGCTGTCCAATGTCTTCCTTCTGTCTGAGGAAGCAGATATTCTTATTATTCACATTCAACTTCAGAAGACTTAAGGGTAGGGTGCAAACTAAACCTACTGTCCAAAGTTACACAACTAACAAGATATGTTTGATATATTTCACTTACCTAAAAAATAGCCAATGGGAACTTCTTAGAAAGAAATTATTAAAACTATTAGGACTTTAATGCATAGAAATAGATAATAGGAAAACCCAGAGATGCCAGTGATAAGCATTATAATGGAAACTCAGTACTTGTGATCTTTGTTGCTCTCTATACTTTGTTTTATTATGAACTACCAGCTTTTTCATGTTAGTACTCCTTCAAGAAAGAAGACTTCAGAATGTTACAGTGATTAGACATGAACCTGGAAGGTTAAACTGCATATCAGAGACAATCTCGTAGCCTTCAAAGAGGGGGAAAAAGCTTCCTCTAAACTGTTTGTATATAAATCATTCAGCCAAGAGCAAAATATGAGAAATTCTTAGCAGGAGGCAAATTGGAGGTCAGAGCATATTATTGCAGTCAGTGGGCACTCAACTGAAGGAAGTTTATAACACAAGGGAAGAAAAAGCTGGTCTCCTTTTGTTCATAATAAAATGCTGACAAGGCTTTAATTATAGTTCTATAAACAGTGCAGTTGGGCCACGGCTTCACCATATGGGACTGAGAGTGATAAATATGCTAGATATTGGATTTTAAGAAACGCAAATGTAGAATATATTCTTTGTACGAATCATATTTTTATGAGATTGCTGAAGAGTAGCTGGGTGTTGAATCAAATCATGAATTCTCAAGGCCGTCATAATCAGAGTAGGCAAAGTATATATTTGCTCAGGGAAACATCTGTTAAGGAATTTCTCCTGAGTCTCATCAGGAGTTGGCAAGCTTTACTGGTTTAGCTATGTTTTCATTATTGGCTTGACTGCAAAAATAGTTTATACTAGTTGTTCTTCTATCATTAATTCACCAGCACAGAAACAACCTTTTCAATGACCTGCCTTTATTAATAATGCCTACTATGAAATTCAAATAAGCAAGTCACTTGTTGGTTAGCACTTTATTCAATTCTGTTCTTGGAATCTATGTACCTGCTAGACTTCTGAAAGCAATAAAAATAGTAACTGAGTGTGAATCAAACATGTTGTTTGTAATTTCATTTTAGATACTTTCAGAAATTATAGGATCTGAATGTTTACCTTCTAATGCCTGGTTCACAATGGCTATACCATCATTTTAAAAATATTTTACTAAAATCATTGAAATTGGCTAAATTATATACTAAACAAGTATTTTTTTATCCAAATAGAAATTACATCCAGAAAAAAAATGTTTCTATGAAACTATCATATTGATAATACGTTATTATGCTTTGATCTAAAATACCCCCAACACCAAAGCTCTTGTTTTGGATGTTTGGTTTCCACAATCTGGTGTTACTTTGAAGGCTTAGGAGTGAGACATGGCTGGTGGAGGAAGAACACTAGCAGTGGACCTTTGGAGGTTATTCCTGTTCTTGATTCCTGCCCGCTTTCTCTCTGATTCTGATTTACCGTCACATGAGCAAGCTTCCTATGATAATGCCATTGCATGCTCTTGCCACCATGAACCAAACTGCTTCCACTGTGCCATGCCTTTCTGTATCACTTACTCATCTTGTTGCTGTGCAGAACACCCAACAAAAGCAACCTAAGTAAGGAAGGGTTTCTTTAAGCTCACAGTTTGATGTTACAGTCTATTGTGGTGGAGAAGCATGGCAGCAGGTCACATTGCATCTGTGGTCCAGAAGTGGAGAGATAAATGCTGAGGCTCAGCTCATTTGCTCCCCATTCTTCTGTTCAAAGCCTCAGCCAATGGAATGGTGCTATCTGTATTTAGGGTGGTTCTTAGTTAACCCTATCTGGAAATTTTCTCACACACATGTCACAGGTCTGTCTTCAAACACGATGACTCTTGATCCTGTCAAAATGAAAATCAATATAAGTTATCCCACTTTCCCATCATGATGAACTGAAATCCCTCTGACACCATGAGCCAAAATAAATTCTTCCTCTTGTCAGTAAGTGTTCAGAGAGAATGAAAGAGAAGAAAGAGAATGAAAGAGAAGAAAACCAGAACAAACATCTTTTTTGGCGGAGTTATATCATAGATATGCTGCAAGTGGTATATATCCAAAAAAATTCATTAAAAGCACATGACCAGCATCCTATTTTCATTCTAGATTGCCATTTGGTGCTTACCATGTGTTATGCAGCCAGCGAAGTGCTATACTGAAAACCTCATTGATAATTTTAGCATGACATGTCAATATAATGTGGCTTTGCAAGTATTTATTTTTGAGGCAGGGTCTCCCCATAGCCCCAGCTGGCCTGGAACTCCCTATGTAGACCAGGTGGGCCTAGGTCTCTCATAGAGATCTGATGGCTTCTACCTCCTGAGTGTTGGAATTAAAGGCATGTACCACCAGGCCTGGTGCAAGCAAATTATTTAGAACCTAACACTTGCTAATATAGCAATCTTTATCCTTCATGTGATCAGTAAAGTGGGACAATAATATTGCAGCTTTCTACAGCATTTTGTCAGGTCAAAATATTGACATATCTTAATTCAGTATATAAGCAAGCACAGAAGTTATAGGCTAGGCATGTTGCTCAGTGGTAGAGTGCTTGCCTAACATATGCAAAACCCTGGGTTGCATCTCTATAGCAGAAAAAGAAAAAAAGAACAAAGGTAGTATTCTCTGTGTAAAATATTAACCTGCAGTTGTTGATGCTATTATTAGGTCTCTGTGATTGTTTAGGTCATCAATCTCTGGCAAGAACCTTTCAGAATGCTTGATGATATTGCAAGTATCAAGCTGTGCTGCATTAAAACATGATGAATCTCTGTCCAGGTAAAGCTGTGCCCTTTGGCTATCATAATGTATCACCATTTTGTTTACAAATGGGTATTCGCTCTGCTAAATGGCAACAGGGTGCATGAGATCCAACAAATGGGGAATGTTGATGCTTATTAATGTCAGGACTGACAATGTAATTGAAAGTCTAGGGAAGATAATCCTAATTATTTGTAAAATAAAAGATTTTGGTAAATTAAAATCATTTGTGAACCAGGTATTTAAATGAGTAAAAATAATTCTTTACTAAACAGGCTAAAAAAAAATAACAGGGTCTACATAGAGTAACTTGATTTTGTTTTTCTTTTAGTCACTGGCAAAACAAACCAGAGCCTCATGCATGCTAAACACGTGCTCTACTACTGAGCTAAACCCATTGACTAACTTTATTTAAAATTTAAAATTTCACTTCAAAATTGTTTTGACTTTTCTATGCTAACAAAATTTCCCAATATCATACATATATTTGTCAATTTACAACTTCCATGGGAGTTTCTTTTGAATATTTGTTTGATTCATAAAATCATCAGCCACATACTGCCCAGGTTATTATAGTTTTGAACAAGAATGTCATTTCTGCTAGTAGATACACAGAATGAAAATGACTTGATTTCCCCTTTTGTTGATCAGTTTAAAAGGCAGATACATCATTCATTTGAATTTTTTAAAATTACTCAGTGACAGAATTTTACAATTAAACAGAAGGAAAATTGCCATGCTTGCTGTAACTTGCAGTTTTTAAAGAAAAATTTTTTTCAGGCTTAAGGCAGGATTTTATTTCCATAATGAACCAATCTCCATGAAACACATTTTTAATGCTAGTAAATATACTTTACTTGCTTTATATTCCTTTTGGCATATGCCACACAAAGGCAGGCAGATCTCTGAACACTTACTGACAAGATTTAAAGAGGACTAAACACTCAGAGGCCAGGCTATATCCACAGCCTCAAGGCCCCTCTACAAGCAGTTATAGACACAATCTGAAGTTCCAATAGAGGTTGCAGAATCCATCACTGGACAAATCGATCATTTTCTCCTAGACATACTAAGGCTTTCCTAGTCTGAACCAGACAATTAAGACCGCAGAAGAACATGACTGTATAGCAACTCTGTATCTGCATACCTTCTCCTAATAGCTAAGAGGCCTCTCCATGAGATTCCACTCACAGCAGCAATGTGGTCAGTGCAGAGGGATGCTGGGAATGTGAGCTCTTATTTTAAGTGTATGAGTGTATAGCCTGCATGTATGTAACTGTACCCATGTCGTGCAATGCCCGCGGAGGTCAGAAGAGGCTGTCCAATCCCCTGGGACTGGAGTTATGGACAGTTGTTAGCTGCCATGTGGGTGTTGGGATTCGAACCCAGGTCTTCTGCAAGAACATCAAATGTTCTTAACCACTGAACCATCTCTGCAGCCTCATAATGTGTATTTTTTACCTAAAGCATTTTGTCCTGAATCTGTTTTTCTATAATAGATACATTTGTTTTGTCTCAACTATTTTTCCTCATATAATAAACATGGGAAAAATCTTTTCACCAGTAAATGTTTCAAATATATAGCAAAACTGAGTACACAACATCACTATACAAAAAAATGTCAAATCTTTAACAATTTGATATCATATATTCCAGAGAAACAAAATATGACAGAAAGAATTGTAGAGACTTGGCTGCCTTTATCTGATTGACTCTTTCTCTATTCATTTTTATTCATTAGCATAATAAATCCTATTTTATATATTTATTTGTATTGATATATAATTTACCCATAAATGTGATATAAGGTTTTATATATTTTTGTGTTTATAGAAATGTGTGATACTGTATTACCATTATTTAACTTGCTTTTTGTGTTCAATATGCTACTGAATTGTTATTATGGTAATGCACAAATGTTATTTTATATATATTATATAGAGACACACATACATATTTAATTTATTTTGACTTGGGGATCAAACTCAGGGTGTATGTTAACTACATCCTCTCCAGCTATGCCACTATTCATTTACTTTTTCTTTTAAAAAATTGTATTTATTGTTATTATTTTGTGTGTATGAGTGTATTGTGTGCATGTGTCTAAGTGCACCCATGTCATGCAATGCCCGTGGAGGTCAGAAAAGAGCATCAAATTCCCTGGAACTGGAGTTATGAATGGATATTAGCCACCATGTGGGTGCTGGTAACCAAACCTGGGTCCTCCGCAAGAGCAGTCAGCACTCTTAACCGCTTAACTATCGCTCCAGCCCACTTTTATTATTTTTATACTTTATTTTTTATTATGTTTATTATTTACCTACCTATTTTGTGGTAATGGGGAATTTAACACAGAGCTTTGTGTATGTTAGACAACAGCTCTACAGATGAATCACATCTTTATCCACTTTTTAAAATTCTGAAATAATGTCTTACTATGTAGCTTAGGCTGGAATACTTGTGATCCTTCTACCTCAGCCTCTCAAATGTAATAGCTAGGATTATATCTGCATAACTGTGTCTGTCTTGTGCATTATATTACTGATAGAGTATGTTACAATTTGTTATCCATTGTTTTTAAAATGAGCAATTAGCCCTATATCCAATGTTATTAACATGTGTGTTAATATTCTGCTCTATGTCTGCTTATGGGTATGATAAGGGGATCTCTGGCAGTTCAAATGAAAGTGTTCAAATACTGTGTGCATGTTCTCCTTAACTAGGATCCTGACATACCACCAGTGGATTAACTGTATACTTTAACAAATACACGAATACAAAAGCTTCTTATCTTTTCACAGCCTATCAAATATTCAATTTTTAATTCCTATCAGTCTGATGGATGTGAGACAATTCATTGTTATTTTCTTTTTCATTTCCCTACTTAGAAACGAGTTTAAATATCATTTCATGCATTTATTAGACATTTGATTTCATTATTGGATTGCCTATTCATATCTTTTTCTCATTCTTGTTGTCATTTTCTTATTAACTAGAAAGAGCTTTACATATTATTACAATTCCTTTGCTAATTACATGCATTAAATTTAGGGTCTCCAGTTAGTGGCTAGTCTTTTCAAAGTTAAAACTTCCATGTTTGGAATTCAGTCTACTCCTTTATGTGCTGAGTCTTTTGAATCATGTTTAAGAAATTTTCCTACCTGTTTCTCATAAAGATATTCTATACAGGGTTGGAGTGATGACTCTGCAGTTAAATCACTCACTGCTCTTGCAGAGAACCTGGATCAAGTCTTCAGCATCCACATGCCAGCTAACAACCATCCATAACATCAGCTCATGAGGATCTGATGCCCTCTTCTGATCTCTGTGGACATTGTACAATACAGGTGCACTTATATACATATTGGCAAAACACTCATACACATAAAAATAAATTTAAGATATTCTATATGATCTTTTAAAAGGTTCAGATTAGGTCTTTCATTCATACTTAGAGTGGATAATAAAGTAGATGATTCTCAGGGATCCTGTCTATTAAGATGAAAAGAATGGACTAGCATTCCTTCAGGCAATAAGGAGTGATCAGCTGTTTTGACTCAGAACAACGAAAAGATTAAGCATTTCTAATTTTTTTTTTTTTGGTCTTTTTGAGACAGGGTCTCCCTGTAGCCCCAGCGGTCCTGGAACTCTATTTTATTTTTATAAGTAAAATAAAATCTCTTCTTACAATAACACTTATTGTAAATGCTATTCCTTTGCTTTATATGACAACTCTGTCATGTATTTGGTTTCCAAGTCGTCACAGATTTTTTTGTCTTCTCAATTTTGATGAAATGGTACATTTATACCTGTATAATAAGGTTTCATATCTGTAGTACAGGGCCTACAGAGCCAGAACAAACACATATGATACCACTGTTCAAGTCACAAAAGATTTATGGAGATGTTCTCCAGCTAGATTTTCTTACTTTTTAAAACTCATTTTTGGTTGATTGTTTTTCTATACGAATTTTAGGATAAAAGTGTCAAGTTCCATAAAAGCATTACATTTTTACTAGTAAAATGAAATTATGAATTAATTTGGAAATAATTATATTGTTATGATCTTATAACTATTTTTCATTTACAAGACTAATTTTTTTCCCAATGTGTTTACTTAGACCATGAGAACTTACTTGTTCAAGAGAGCTCAGTGAAGGAATATGAAAAATAAAAACCCTAGAACAGAGATGGCCCATTCCAGCTTATAGCTTCTTGATATTCACGTGTGTGAATTCCAGCTTGTAGCCAGCAGACATCTACACACAATGGTGAGTTTAATCCAGCTTATAACCAAAGTCAATAAATTTCCAAGAAAATCCCTTAAATGCGTGCTGGTTCTTTTGACCACTCATCTATGCAACATACAAAGGTATGTGTTTCCTTTTATTTGGGTTTTCTTAATTTTTCTCAATAATATTGTATCATAGAATATCCTCATGCAAGCCCCACTCAGTCATTAGAATTATTCCTAAGAGGCTTATTTTTAATCATATTCTAAGAGTTAAAAAATCATTTTTCTGTTCCTGTTTTATAAGAACACTTTTGACTATCGTGTTTTAACTTTGTTCATATTTTTTAATTAATCTGAGGACTTTTTTTCTGTAGCATTCTGAGTCATTGTCTAGTATAAGCCATTGCGTCTAATTTCTTTCAGAAAATCTAATTAAATACATGGCATTTCCTCATAATCCATCTTTTGTGCCTCTTACTTGTTCTCATATTTCTAATCTGTTTTTCTTCCTGTGCTCCAATCTGTGTGAATTTCTTGTTAGTTGAAATTCATAAAAATCTCTATTTGTAGCTGGGCATGGTGATGCACACCTTTAGTCCCAGCACTTGGGACTACATAGTGAGTCCCAGGACAGCTGGAGCTGCAGAGAGACCCTGGCTCAAAAAGATAAAAATAAATAAATAAATAAATAAAAAGCACACACGTACACACACACACACACACACACACACACACAAAACCACTCTATGTGTATGGTAGGTTATATACTGTCTTCAGATTTAAAGATTCCATTGCCTATATTTGTTTCCATTATGCCAGTGTTTGCTTAATCATTTATTTAATAATAGTTTCATTTTCCCATATTATTTCAAAGGTTCTGACATGTTTTTTATGAGATGGTTCACTTTGAAAATGATTTCTTCATTTATTTGAGCATCTTAAGCAAACAACCCTAATTTAATGTTTTTGTTAGGTTCTGTGATGGCTATCTCGTGTTTGCTCCTCCATATCCTTTTCCATTCTTTACTTGGCTGTACCCATGCTGACTGACAGGCAAGTCCCTGTCCTCTGCTTCCTGGATGGTTTTAGGCTAGGTAACAGAGGGGAATAGGAAGAGAAGAAAGGAAGTTAGTAATGTGATTCCCTTCACTTTGTATGCAATATATCCCTGTATGTTGATTAGTTACAACTATAGAATCCGTACCTCTTTTTACATAATGCTGTCCACACACTATGCACTTGGTGCCTGGTGAACCCACCTAGCAGGAGTTCTGATAAATACTCTTTGGGATGGTAGCAAAGAGATGAATCAGGTCCTAGTTGAGCTGTACTCTTTGTTTGGGAGTCCTGTTTCTCTCTTCTCTGCTATAATATTCCATTTTTATAGTCTAATTTAAATCTCATCTCATTCATTAACCATCGTTCTCTTCTCATGAAGTCACAAAGTATTTTTCTCTCAAGTCATCCAATTTAGTCTTTTGGTAGATGGGAGATAAAGAGATTAATGGTTAAATCAGGATTTCTAAATTTAACTATTTTCATGTGACAGTTCCTATTCTGTCTTGGTTACTGTTTTTGACAATATTTAATCGTCCTTGTATGATATTATTGCATTAAATATTGCTTGTAAAAACTACTGATTAGGGGTTGGAGAAATAGCACAGCGGTTGGTGGAGGCTAACAACCATCCATAACTCCTGTTCCAGTGGATCCAATACCTTTTCTGACCTCCACAGGAATTGCATGACATGGTGCACTTACATACATGCAGGCAATACACTCATACACATAAAATTAAAAAAAAATATATATATATATGAAACCTACTGACTAAAGATTAGAAGTGTGTGGGTGTGGTATTTTTTATATTGTGTATTTTAGTAATCTAAAGGAAGTGCTAAATGGATTGTACATTGATATTTGTAGTAACATTCAAGAGCATTAAAATAATAGAGTGAACAACAACATGTTGATAAATGCTAGATACCAGCATTACATTGTTTTATCTTGATATGACAATGTGTTATAAAATATTGTATCTTTCCATTTAAGAGGAAAAATTCAGATAAAATACATTCCAACACTAAAGTCCTAGTTTATATTATTTTACTCCCACTAAAATAGTGAATATTATAAAATCTTTATGAAGACTAAAATGATTGAGAAATTAGCGTTTTGGGCATTAGATTACATAAAGTTTATGTCTAAGCATCTTGAAATGCTGACAAAGATAGGACTTTTTTTTTTTTTTGCAAGAAAAAAGTGCTGCTTGGTAATTTTATGTTTTAAAGAAAGAATAAGTTGTAAGGGCTTTAAAAATTCAAATCCTATCAGACCAGAATAGAAATTCAGAGCTCAAAGAGATCTTTGAAATAATCAAATTCAATCCATTCACACATACTGAATCTGAATCCTAAGAAAGTTAACTAACCTCTTTTCGCAAAAACAGCATATTAGGCAGAAACAAGAGCACAGTTTATATATGCTGGTCCCTATCAGGCACCTTTCCTTTGAACCAGCATCCTGTTTACTGAGACTGCATTTTATAAACTTTAAGAAGATGACTTTCCCACCAGATTCCTTTGCTGGAAAGTTCATGGATGTTTCTCATCCTTTGTAGGACAGAAGGGCGTATGAAACATTTCTACCTCATCATTCCTTTTGGCTAAACGACCTCTGTTGTCAGTAAGGAAAATGAAAGCATGCAGAATTATCATTAAGCAATAGCATTTCCCCCACTTTTTCTTCATTTTTTGGTCTTTTTGAGACAGGGTCTCCCTGTAGCCCCAGTTGGCCTGGCACTCACTATGTAGACCAGACAGGCCTCAATCTCACAGAGAGTTGCCTGCCTCTGCCTCCCACATACTAGGACTAAAGGCATGGACCACCATAACTTGTAGTCCCTCACTTTATACTTTAATGGAAAATAACTCTTTACTCTCATTTTATTGCCATCAACCTGTGTAGAAATTGTCTTCTTAAGGATTATCGTTAAGACTTTAAGCATCTACTGCTGACCAGAAACTGTGATAGACGCTAGAGCGCCAAGTAAATTGGATACCCATGACATTCTCCTAACATAAAATATGTTTTAAAATAATCTTTACATGTTCTTTAAGACAGATGCCATAAACATATGGTTGCAATAGTGTGTGTGTATGGTAGAGATACAGGGTAACCAATGGGGGTCAAAGAACAAAGATCTTAAGCAAATTAAAAACAAAGCCTCATTAGCTCCCACTTCCTATTTGCATTGTGCTAGACTAATACCTGCTTTATTCATAGAAGTCACCCATTTGGTGGTGACATTAGGAATATGATATAATTACCCCTGTCACTCTTAAAACATATTCTGAATGCTTTTGTGTTGTATACCTTTGGTACACCAAATGTAACATAAAAATTGCACAAGTACTTAGTAACCTTGCTATAATTTCCACTTTCATTTGTATCATGTAATATTTTCACATAGCTTTTCATTGTGGCCTAATAGTGTATTGTTTTAAAACGTATTTATTACTGCCATCGCTGCTATTATTTCAAATTTACTGACCAGTTAGGAAATAATATCATTGTGTTACATGTGGTTAGCCTCATGTTACACTTTTAAAAGGATTTGGCTTTATTATCTATATTATTAAATATAAAAGACAAAAACAGTGCACAGATGGCTATACAGAGGGAGCCCCTGCTTTGTATTTTCAAATCCATGGACACAGCATATGCATTTATTTACAGCTTGTACATAATTAAGCTGGGTTGAAGCCATTGATATGAACCATGTTAATGCTGTTCTATATTTAAATACAGAAAGACTGCTGGATCTGATCCCAGATTTATAGCAGTTTTACTTGAGGAAAAAAATCCACAATAGTTAATCTAAAAGAAATAGTTATGTAAAAATTGAGTGCGTAAATCTTATCTAAAGCAAAAATATAGTTTAGTCGTCCTTAGAACAATTGGAGGAATCAGTGTTATTATCTCACTATTGACTATTTTATTCTTATATGCTTTATGAAAATTGAACATAAAAACTGAACCAGTGAACAGCACCTTCCAATCAGCTTTGTGTTTAAAATGATTAAATAAGTTTTTCTACAACAGGTGCATTTCATTTTACATTTTATAAACACTGGATTATAGAAATTTGCCTACCGAGTATGAGATCAGAGATTAGCATTTTTATTCCAAGAAAAAAGAAAATAAAGAACATGTATATTTTATGAAACTCTCCTATTCAAAACCAAAAAAGACCCTAAAGAAATTAACAGGAAATTCCATATCATATTCCTTCACTCTAGGCTTATGAACCTCAACCTCTGTGGGCTCAAATGTATGAAGTGAAAGACATGTAGGCCAAACAGGAGCACGCGCTGAGTATTTCTTACTCATTCCCCATTTTAGTATATAGCTCTTTAGATTATATTAAGTGAATTGTTTGCACCTATGCACAGAACTTTAAAAAGCGCCCTCCTCTTGCCATCTTTGATACACTTGTAAAGTGGAATAAATGAATTAGTCTTCTGACACCTTAAATGTATTTTAAGAGCTTTATGCTTTATATTTATTGGATATCTTCTGTTACTTAAAGAAAAAACAATCATCTTTGAAATCTTCTCACATCCATTAAGTAAATGACTAAATTAGCAGATAATATATTACATAAGTTACGGACTCTATGCCTGTAGAAACCAGAGCCAAATGTTAATGAATGACTAATTTATGCCCTGGGATTTCTTATGGCTTTGTAGTGTGATTCTGAAAATTCAATTTAATCTCAATTGCTTTCTGATAGCATATTTCCCTTTGGTTTTTATAAAATGTATTATAGCTAGATAAACAAAGGTAAATTTAAATGTATGAAAAACACTAGAAGCCAGGTTTCATTTTCTTTTCATGTTCAACTTAAAATTTAAAAGCATTTACCACCTCCTTTACCTCTCCGTCCCTTGTCAACACTTGGTGACAGCTAGTGTGCTCTGTCATTTCTTCTGCTTAATAAGTGTACTTCTGATATGTCAACATTGCCCCATCAAGGGAGTGTAAATGTTAAAACCAGGCAAATCTGCTGCTTCAGATCATCACCGAGATGCTGTCCAGTGGAGGATTTATTTGTGTGGAAATATCAGGGTGTGTAGATGCTGTTAATAATTCTGGTAATGTTTTCTTTAGGAAAATATTAAAAGTTAGAGGGGCAAGTTCTAATATTTGATTTACTTGTGTTTCACTGTTAACAGTAGTGGCCACATATTTGATCCCCACATTTACATGTCCTTCTTCATGGTCAAAAAATGCCTACAGCCTGCTAAAATTAAAAAAAAATCATTTCCGAATCTATGTTATGGAAATAAGTGTTTTAAAAAGATGTTTTTAAGTTTAAACTAGAAAATGGGTAGATTTACTATAAATTGACCAAATCAACCACTTCCTTCTAAAATAGTCCCATAGCATGATAGTAATTGCTAAGAATTAGGAATTTTAAATCTCCCTCTGCTGAGAACTCTCTTAGGGATCTCGTCAAAATAGGAATTAGGAGTTGTAAACAGAGAACTCTCTCTTGGGTTAGAACTCTCTCCTGGTAAATGTTAGGATTAGGTGTTGAAAGAATTGTGGGTGGAAAAGCAAAGTAACCTCATACAATCCACACTGCTCGATCATTATTAGTCAATGAAGGGTGACTCTTGACCAGCAGGAGTCTGCAGTAGCCACAGCTACCAACACAGCAGGGACACTTAAGTACTTTTGAGTATATAAAGAGAGTCATGGGGGTTGGGTGGAGGATCTAGGGCCTGCATTTTTCCCTGTTAAACCTCTTGAGAGGGGTTGTAGGAGAACATGTAGGGTCTTCACCACCCCCTCGCCACCCCCATAAGGGTAAGGGTCTCAGAAGGTCTTGTTCGCAGAACTTTATGGTTGGAGTTTATAGGGGTCCTGGACAGGCTTGTTGCAAAGCAAGAATTGTTTTATGATTTGGGGCTAATGGAGGTCTCCCTTCAGTAATTATCTTGCATCTCTTTGACATTGTTTTAACACAAACTTTAATACTTTTAAAGATTGTATATGTATATATATATATATATGGATATGTGATGTGAGTTCAGGTGCACATGGAGGCTAGAGGAGGGTATCAGGTCGCTTGGAGCTGGAATTACAGATGGTCATGAACTATCTAATATGGGTTCTGGGAATCAAAGAAACACAGGTCTTCTGCAACACAATCTTAACTGCTGAACCATTTCTCCAGCTCCTGGCATTGGTTTTGTGTTTGTTGGTTTTTAAGTACAGTCATTGTATATAGTTGTTGTTTTCATAAAGTCATTGATATAGGAGTGCTGGAGTATCTTTTCAAATGGTAGAACCTTTCCTGGCTTGGGGAGATGGGGTTCTGGAAAGCTCAATGGACACCAAAACTGCTATGGAAATGTCCGGATGTCTTTGAGAACAGTGAAGTTTTCTCAGCTTGAGGACCTAAGGTACCTGAAAAGCTGAGCAGGCCACTAAAGCCATGCAGAGCCACTGGCTTTTAGACTCTTATCTCGTGAATTCAAAGAACAAAATTCATGGACCACAGAGAATGAATTTTAGAGAGTTTATTATAGGAGAGAGAGAGAGAGAGAGAGAGAGAGAGAGAGAGAGAGAGAGGAAGAGAATATGAAATTAGAGCTCCTGTACAGCAGGAGGGCTCCCAGGAAAAAGAATAGCACTGAGCTGCCAGTCTTGGGCTTTTAAAAAGGCTTATGACAAAAGAATCTGGAGGGAGGTAGGGAGGAGAATGAGCTGGTCAGCTCACTTGGCCTAGCCGGGTCTCCAGGTGCCTCCTCTTCTTCACCTGTAGGCTTTAGCAGAGGCGCTCATTAAAAAGATGACAAAGACACAGGAACTGGAGCTCTCCTCTAGCATCCCTGGTTCCAGCAAGGACATTCTCAGAACCACTGCTTTGGGGTCTCTGTGTCATCAACATCTTAATTGCAGTATGTCATGTATCTTGACTATCTTCATCCACGTAATCCCTCCTTTTATCCCCTCTACCCCTTGCCATTAGTTTCCTTCCTTTTCCTATATATTCCCTGTTACTTGAGAAATTCAGTTTCCTTCATTGAGTTCAAAGTCTCATTAATAAAAGCGTTTAGGAACAGACTCAGAAGAAGCTTGAAGACAATTTTATGCAGTTAGGAAAATCAAACAAACAAAAAAACAGACAAGCAAGCTATAAATCATGCCGACTACCAGGAGGAGGGAGATGGAGAAGAAAGTAGGCACACTGAATCTCAAGCAACTGCCTGCTGTGCGCTGGGAGCTCCTGAGAAAGAATTGGAAAACTCAGAGTGCCAGGGAGAGCTTATTTAGGTCAATATCAGAAAGATAAAAAGATAGAAAGAAAGAAGAGGAAAAGCTATACTCAGAAAGATGGGCAGGCTGCATGGTGGAGGGTCTGTAAGAGGCTGCATTAAGGGAGGGGCTTCTGGGAAAAATAAGTATATTATCTCATTAAGGAAATGACTGCTCTTCCCATCTACTTAGCATACCTTTAAGTGACTCATGTTTCCTATGACATAGTCCCCTGGTCAGGTGACTGACAGGCCCAGTTGGATTAATTCTTAAGGGAAGAGATAATAATACTATGCAATTTTCTTATCTTTGGGATGAGAACATCAGATCTCTACCTAAGACCAAAGGTAGACTCCATTCTTTTGATTAGGAGGAAGTAGCTTTCTCTTAATGGACCTCAACAAAGCCCTGATAGCTCCACCTTTATATATAGTAATTTAAGTCTTAAGGACCAGGGAAATGGGAAGTGGAGTCCAAAGCAGACAATGAGGGAGGGGTCCATCCTCAACAGTTTCCAAGCCCAATAATGACTGCCTATCTACTTAACAGTCCTACTTTTAACTTCTCTCTCTCTCTCTCTCTCTCTCTCTCTCTCTCTCTCTCTCTCTCTCTCTTTCTCTCTCTCTCTCTGATCTGCACATGAGAGAAATCATGTGGTACCTGTCATTTTACGTCTAGCTTATTTTGCTTAATATGCTGTTTTCCAGTTCAGTACCACCTGCTTTCCTGAAAATAACAGAATTCCATCATTTTTATGGCTGAATAAAACTCATTTATATAGATATGCCACACTTTCTTTATCTCTTCATCTGTTGGTAAGAATCAACCATACGTAATGATGCAGAAAACATGGATGTGCAGGCATCTCTGCAGTATGCTGATCTAGATCCCTTTGATGTTTTCTCAGCATAGTGTAGCTGGGTAGTATGGTAGTTTCGGTTTTAATTTTTTTGAGGAAACTTCATAGTGACTTCCATTGTGACTGAGCTAATTTGCCTTTCTACCAGCAGTGTGTAGCCTGTCCCCCCTGCCCCACCTAGCCAGCCATCATTTGTCATTATTTATTTTCTTAATGATATCCACTCTACTGGGGAGAGATGAAATTTCAGTGTAGTTTTGATGTTACACTGTGTGCTTATTCTTGTATATATATTTATCAAAGGTGTTCTTTTGTACAGCAGCGTAAAGGCTGATCTATTCTATAATAGTACTGCAACATCAAAGAGAAATGCAAGGAGGGGATTTTGAAAGGGAGCTATTATTTAGGTTGTGAGGGAGGAGAAAAAGTGCAGAGTTTTTCCAGAGGTGACATAAAGCTCTTATCAGAACCATTCAATGTATCTGCACAGACATGAATAAAATTTAGTCCATATATCAGTCAAAATGATTGAAATTATAAGTAACAAAATTCACCTCAAATTAATTTAAAATGGAAATGGATAGTTTCAAATGCCTGGAAAATCCAGATGTAAACAGATTTCAGACATGGCTGGGTTCAGACTAAGCAAGATGCACAGACTTCTGTTTCATTTCTATGCTCTATTTTTCCCATTTTGACACCATTCTCAGGCTCAGAGTCATGAGTCCTGAGATTTCCAGGACCATAGCTGCTACCATCACATTACAAAAGAACATCTCTTTCCATAAGCACCATTAAAGAATACATTAACTTGACTAGAGTTGTCCTAAATCAGGTGACAATCTCATTCTTCAGTTGAGGTCTGTGGGAAGGGGCTGTGATCATTTTAAACCAGGGTCACATGTGCTTATCTGATTTTGCATAAGGCTTACCTAACATCGTCCACTCAGTGCACATGAAGTGAAGTGCTGTATAAGATCTAAATTAAGACTAAATATGTGTACTGCTTTGACATCTGAAATCAGGATACCATCAGCACACTAACTTCAATTACTTTCCTCCATTCTGACCTGGACACAGGTCTGCTATCCAGTCCTCTATAGAGGGTACGATCCAGAGTTCTGCTTAGCCATGAGTAGTGGCTTTCAGTTCCTGACAATTCAAAAAATTCATTCCAACAAACTAGTGGCATACTCTTATGGGGAGCCAGGAGGTATCTCATTCTCTGAATGCTCCAAAACCTGCCTCTCACAGTTCCTTGCTGTCTATTGTTTTAAAGTTTAGCATCTGCTTAGCCTCCCATAATGTCTAGTGTTACTAATAAGATATTATTGAGTTTGTGCATCTACTGGTAAGTGTTAAATTTGGCCATCCCCATAACCAGAGGACAGGAACTCATTGCTCATAAGTAAGGTGAATAAGAAGCATTAAAACAAAAGGACAGTTCCACAGAAAGGATAGATGAATGCAGAGTAAGCCCCACCACTGAAGTAAATTCCAATTCACGATCACATTTTAATCCAAGGATTCCCTCTGCCTAGAACTTCAGAAAGAACAAAGAACATTTGCTTCAGGCCATTACAACTTCAATTCAGAACTCCTTCCTGCAGCAGAAGATTAAGACTGTAGAAAGAATAACCAAAACTGATGATCTCAGTATATTAGATATTTTATCTATTCAATACCTTATATTAATATTTTCCTGCATATGTGACCTAGTATACAGTTTATTTATATCATGTATTAATATTTAAAGCAACTGTTAATAGAATGGAACACCTGTGGGTAATGCTAATATACTTTTTGCCTATAGAATGTTATACATTTTCATCATATGCTAAAATACAAAAGAGTATCTTTTAATAATTCTGCTGAATCTTTCATTAATATAGATATTGTATAACACTGAAGTTTTTTTATGTGGTTATATCTTTAAGAGTCTACACAGAAATGAAGATTAGAACTCAATATTTCAAATTATATCACTACAAGCTGACTATGGTTGCTTGATTCACTTCTCTGGATTAAAATTTTGATGTAAACTCATTATATTATTATTTAAGAATATAAATCCAATTCTTTTACTTAAAAATTAATTTTTAAATTAATTTAATTTTTAAATTTAAATTAATTTTAAAATTTTTACAGAAAGTGCAAGCAGTTAACTACACCTAGAAAATAAGAATAAATAAAGTGGTTTACAATGAGAATTTTTAATTTTTATTTTTAAATTAATTTTTAAGTTCTCAGACTGATTTTTATCTCTAGAAGGTCAATGAAGTGTTTTACATTTTCTATAGGGCACAGGTGAAGGTGCACTGGGGCTCTAGAAGAGTAATAGGGAAATGATGGAAAACCTCTTGGTACCTGGGAATGGGAAAGGTCCAACATCAAGGCCTGGGCGCCCAGGACTATATGTGGGGTCAAAACCATAGCTGACTATCAAGGGAGGTGGGAAGTCCATTCTTAAGAATCAGTCCTCCCAAGAATAGAAACTGCAAATGGCAGAAACCTCCCCTGTCCTCAGCATAAGTCCAACACGATTGCAAAACCACTTCCATGCACAATCTGGGACCTCGGGGGAGGTGGTTCTGAGGAATGCACCTCACAGGAGGAGATCCTAGCTCCAGGTTTATGGAAGGGGGGGCCATAGATTTAGGATCATGGGAGGGCACCACAGCTCCAGGTTCACAGAGGCAAATAGTTCCACGCTCACAGGAGGGAACAACAACGCTGGGTCACTGGAGTGTGGTGGGGAGGGGACTACAGCTCTAGTTCTCAGGAAGGGAACAAAACTCTGGATCATAGGAGGCAACCACATCTTCTCTTTCGTAGGTGACCACAGTTCCACTGTGTCAGGTTCATGGAAGGCAACAACAGTTCCAGGCTCACAGGTGAGGACCATACTTCCAACCTCATGGTAGGGGACCACAGCCCTGGGGCGGGGGTCAGTGTTGGTGACCACAGTTGGAGGCTCATGGAGAGGGGGTCATAATTTCAATTATGCTGGTTCCTACTATTTTCCTATACTTGTGTTTAAGAAAAAACAGCAAATACAGGCAGCAGTTACTTGCTGACTTGAATTTCTCTCTAGAGACACATCAATATTGGAGAAAACTCCCATTCCACTTTTGCTTAAGGAGACAGCTGTATTGCGTATTTCCTTTTTTATGGTCAAGGATTGATTGTATTTTGTTGTTGTTGTTTCTGCTGTTTTCACAACTTCATCATGGCCAGGAGGAAGTGGTGATGAGACATCTTACTGGAGTCAAGTTTTAAGTCTTCCTACAGCCTGTCATGCCCGTGCCTCTCCACATCAAGATCTGGTGTTCCACCATTTCACTAGTACCAGTGGCCACACCACTAGCTTGACTACCCAGTTACTTTCTTTTGTACTTGCCAAGATTGAGTTCAGAAGTTTGAGCTCAACATAGAAGTGCATAAGGTCAGGAAATTATTTGTTATGTGGGATAAGCTTCCTCACATGATCTCGTGCATGCACTCAGTCTTCAGGAGCTGCACACTGCACGCCCAGAGGCCAGCTACCTGGGGTATCCCTCATTTCACCATCTTCTCTCTAAAAACAGAATTTTGGCTTCTGTACTGCAAGCAGAGTGAATAGTTACTTGCTGGCTTGAATTCCTCTACACCAAGAGTTGATACTCTCTTCTTTGCTCTGGTGCCCACAGGTGCACCAATGCCGTCTTGGCTCCCTAATCTCTTTCTCTCTCTCTCTCTCTCTCTCTCTCTCTCTCTTCTTTCTTTCTTTCTTTCCTCTCTCTTTCTTTCTTTTCTCTCTCTCTTTCTCTCTTTCTTTCTCTCCTTCCTTCCTGCCTTTTCTCTTTCTCTCTTTCTTTCTTTCTTTCTTTCTTTCTTTCTTTCTTTCTTTCTTTCTTTCTTTCTTTCTTTCCTTCTTGCCAAGTACTAATTCACAATTTTGAGATCAATATTAAAGCCCCTAAAGTCAGGAAAATATTCATCCTGTGTAATAAGTTTCCTCACATGGTCCTGCACACACATTTAGCCTTTGGGAGCTAGTACACCCACTAAATTAGTTGTTTAAAAATGTTTTTTAAATTAAAAAAGGGGTTGGAGAGATGGCTCATCAGTTATGAGCACTGGCTGCTCTTGCAGAGGACCTGGGTTTGGTTCCCAGCACCTACATGGTGGCTACCAACCATCCTTAACCCCAGTTCCAGGGGATCCAACACCTCTGTCCTGGGTAGGCATTGCACACATGTGGTGCACTTACACACATGCAGGCATAATACTAATAAACATAAAATAAAAGAAAAAGAAAATATTTTTATCAGATAAAAATTTTGTTGTCTCTTATCATAAAACCCTCATCAAAGAGTATTAGCTTCAAATTTTCTGATGTAAAATATTAAATTTTGTAAGACTAATGTTTAAACTACTCATGTCTTCTTTAAAGTAAGGTATGGTAAAAAAAACAAAAAGCAAACTTCTAATATTGGTCTTTGTCACCTTCATTACATATGTCCTAAATGAGCCTGTTTTCTAAAATGTGTGATTCAAGTTATAAAAAAAATGGTTATATGAATTTTCTGCACATTTCTTGTTATTCAACTGGGACTAATTATTGCTGTAAAAGTGACAATAACCTACAACACGTAGCAAAATAGTGCAGATTGGCTGTGCTTTTGAGGTCATCAAAATCATTATTCAAGGATACCTACTAATAACTATGTAAACATTCTGAGATTTTCTCTATTACCATTTAAAATTCTATTTTTTTAATTCTATGTGCATGAGTGTTTTGTCTGCATATATATGTTACTCTTGTTCTGCAATGCCTATAGAGGGCAGAAAAGTGCATTGGATCCCCTGGAACTGGAGTTACAGACAGTTATTAGCCACCATGTGGGTGATGGGAAATGAACTGGGTCCTCTGCCAGAGCAGCCAGTGCACTTAATCACCAAATCATCTCTCCAGCCCCTCTATCATCTTTAATACATACTATCCTAAAGAATTTTGTTACTTATTTAATTGGATGAATGTACCTGGGTGTCAGTAAGGGGGAGTATTTTATTTCCAACAGCAAAAGCAATCATGATATTTTAAGTATGATGGAGAAATACAGATGTAGCTATTGCTATTTCAGATAATGTTTCCTTAAAATAGTCTCTATTTAATTCTTTTTAAATATATGTTTTTATTGATTTTTTGAGCATTTTATACAATACATCTTAATAATATTTAGACCCTCTCTCATATCTGTAACCCCCATAGACCCTCCATCAGATTTCATGCAGTGTGAGCTCATCTACTTGGCGCTTAGCTTATCTAGAGATAGATCTACTATCCCTCATCCAGCAGTGATCAGCTGTCAATAGTTTCTTGGGTAAGGTTGGGGCTTCTTGCCCATTACCATGGTTCTATGCTAGGCTTCTGTTTGGTTGAGTTTGCATGGACCTTGTGCATGCTGTCATCATTGCTGTAAGTCAATTGTATGAACAATTTCCCAGAAGTCTAGAAAACTCTGTTTCCTTATGGTCATCCATCACCTCTGACTCTTACAGTCTTTCTGCCCTGTCTTCCACTCTAATTCTTATTGGGTCACAAGTATTTCGATTATTTAAAAATAAATGGTCTTAGGTGGAAAATTGATTAATTATGTGCATTAGTATAATATTCTGACATAAAGTACCATATGGGGACTTAGGGATGTTTCATATTACAGACTGAGAGATTCAAAACTAGTGAAACATCACCAAATTCTGTAAGGCTCATAAACTGTATTTTAAAATCTGTTAGTATTTAAAAACATGATTATCTGCTCCCTAGTTCTATTCTGATAATTATAGACATAATTAAAATATAATTACAAATAAAATAGCATGCTACTTAAAATTCCTGTATTCTTAATTGTCTTCTAGACAGTTGCCTTTTAAATTTACATGTTCCATAAAAATCAAATCCTTTGAAATATAAGCAAATCAACAATTCTACGTGAATAATTTTGGAACATTTTTGGAAAAGAACATGTGTGTGTGTGTGTGTGTGTGTGTGTGTCTGTGTGTGTGTGTGTGTATGTGAAAACAACAGTTCCTAATTGTCTTGACTAAGGAAGCACCGGTATCAAATATTCTCACATGTCAGAGTCCCTCTTGTATCTATCACTCTTGTGAATTAGTGATGATGTGTTTAATGTTTGCTAATATATGTGATTTCCCCGATCTTTGAAGCCAGTGATGTAGTATCTTTAAATTTCAGTCTGACTCTGACACTCTTGCTTCATTCTGCCCTTTTGGCTCTAGATAATTTCCATTTATTATCTCACAGAATCTGAGCAAGCTTACCAAGATCCTCTTTTTCCTAGTCTCTCATGAGGTTCCCATCAAGGTTTTATTGAGCTAGGGTCTCAGATGGAAGCTCAGCTGGAGCATGATGTGCTTCTAAAATCTTCTGGGTGTTAGGCAGTTATTCCCTAGGCTAAGGCAGGTTAATTCCCAGGATAAAAATGCCTTTGAAGCTGGAAATGGTGGTACACACCTGTAATCCCAGGACATGGGGAACTGAATAAAGAAGACAGGGACTTTGAGGCTAGGTGCATGTACAAAGCAAGGCCCTAGGCCTATCTTTAAAAAAAGGAAGCTTTTGAATATATTGAGCCTATCTGGTTAATTCAAGATGACCTTTCAATAGCAAAATCCTTACCATAGTCACATTTGTAAAGTTCTTTTTCCATATAATGTAGCATATTTACAGAAAGTTCATTATGGATATCTGTAGGGAGTAGGTAGCCATACTGTTAGCCTATGAATCTCTTTTTCTTTCTCTCTCTGTTTCTACAATAAACCCAAGTATAAGGAATACAACAGTGTAAACAATAGGATTAAAATGAATATGATTTTATTTGCATCTTATTATTTAGTTTAACTGTTGGTTGATAATTTTCTAAATGTTTCAAAAAAATTTTAGTTAATTCAGGACTGTGCCAGGACCTTGAGTGTGAGACATATGTCTATGAAGGAACTATCCATCAGTTCATATACTTTACCTCTGAAATATCCATCACTCCCATCAGAGAACATAGTACTTGGCAATAAGAGTCACCTAATTCCTATGTTACATGTACTCATGTATTCATCAAACAAATATTTGTGGATTATGTATGAAATATAAAACATGAATAACATATCCTAATGTTATTTCAAGGAAACTGTTGCTTAACAGAAGACCTATAAATACCTAAATATACTGTAACCTAGTAGGTGCAATGACAGAAATGTGTTTCAGGTATTATGCAAGATCTGAGGGAGGGTTCAAATCCAGCAAAGTGTGATTAGCAAAGGCTTCCAGAGTTGCTGACTGGAGAGCTGCAACAAACAAGACAGTCTGGGAAAAAAATATATATGCTAGAAAAAAACCTGAAATGTTCCTTCAGGACTAGGGATATATCTCCAATTCAACTTGACAAAATAATTCCTGAACTCTGATGTATGCTAGGGAGAAGTACGGTGACCTTTGAGAACATTTAATATATATACTTTCCCTTGTCAAGGGGATTAGACAAAGCTTCACTGAGGAAGTTACAGACATTAAACAAGTAATTACAAGTGTGATGAGTGCTGTGGAGCGATACTATGGTAATGCGGGGAAAAATAATTTAACCTAGTCAAGAGGGTCAGGGACTGACACACTAATAAATTCATGATTAAATTGAGACCTACTGAACAAGTAGGATTTAACAAATGAAAAAAAAAGAAAAAAAAGTGGGGCAGTGAGATATTCAGTATGGCAGGAATGTAGAGAAGGAGGAAGGGGGAGGCTGGATTTAAGCCAAGGAGAGCTATTTGTAAGGATTTATGAATTGGTTAGGATTTTTAGCATATCATAGATTCACTGATGAACTGGTGTTAAATTTTAAATTTGGAATAGACATGATCAGATTTCTAGTTCTAAAGGATTCTCTGGTCATAGGATATAGATTACATTAGATATACTTGCTGTTAGAAAAAAGATAGGAAGCTGTTAATAATATCAAAATAATACTCTAATATGCTGGATAGCATGAGTGGGTATATTTAGAAGATAAAGTATTTATTTATTAAATCCTCATGTAAAAGGCACTGTATCCCAGGACGGGATCAGGCACGGTACAATACTTGGCACACAAGTCTTCAATGCTTTTAAGGTGATTAATTGTTTGATCCAGAGGAGCAAGGGACAAAGTCATGGAACCAGTAGGGAAGTTTTATACAGGTGTAATTCCAGTGTCTTAAACAGTGCTCTAAGCATGTCAACTTTGTGTTTTAGTTGTCCTTTAGTGACCAGTAGATAAATGGAAAGCAGATAAGATTCTAGATAGAAGTTAAGAGGTTCTTGAAGTAGTTGATATATGTTGGACTGTGAACCACTCTGGTTCACAATAGGAAAAGATATAGAAAGGAAATCAAACATGAGAAGCAGTTGGAAGGGAAAACAGAAGTAGAGACAGAAAGAGAGCCAAACATGACACCAGTTTCCAACACCAAGCCTGGAAACAGTGTTAGTCCAGGAGCCTCAGGTACAGAGAGAACATTCTAGAACAACATGCCAATGACCAATGCATTGTTATGCCCTGGACTATCCTGTCAATGAAAACTCAGGTATACCCTGCTTTGTGCTTTCTTTTTTTTCCACACAAGCTCAAACTTTCATTTTTATTAGCTCACTAATAATATGTAACTCACTTTCAATTTTTTCTGATTTTTAATATAACTCAGATCACAGAACATCAATTATTGGAGAATGTTTGTGACTAGTCTATGTTATGTTTGTTTTAGTTTTTTGTTGTTGTTGTTTTCATTGCATCTTTCTCCCTCTTGATGTGAGTTAATTGTTCATTCTCTAAGCACTGGATAAACTGCTATTAAATATTTGTTTAGTTTTGTATGAATAGCTTTTAGAAAATGTTTATTGATACTGATCAAATTTCACTGGAAATTACACAAGGACTCGTCCCACAGAGCTGCTACTCTCAAGTGGTCACTACCCACTCAGAATTGCATTCAGGGTAATAGGGAAGAAACACATGACGCACATACTCCTGAGACTAATAAATACTTAGAAAATCACATCCAAATTTTGGATTCAGTGCCATAAAATGCATTTCATGTCCTTTGGGGATTTTTGCACTTTCTTTTGTATTTTGTTATATCTTGTGGCACATCAAACTTTCAAGACACAGTTTCTGATTTAAAAATTATTTGATTTCATAGTAGTACAGCAGATAATGTCAGTATTCACATCAAAAATGAACTGCAAACATCTTCAGAGATATTTTTGTTTCATACTTCATTTTCTCCAGAATCATGTGTGTATGTGTGTGTGGGTTTATGTGTACATGTGTATGTGTGATTGTATGTGTATGTATGTATATGTGTGATTTGTGTGTGTGTGTGTGTGTGTGTGTGTGTGTGTCTGTGTGTGTGAGTGTGGATGCTTCCATTTCCCCCGGGCAATAATTTGTAAAACTTGATTTGCAGTTTCTCTCACATACATTTTATTGGGTTTGGTTCTATTGGGTTTGACTAATTTATAGAATAATTTTTTTTAGAAATTTGGAAATTATTTAGAATAAAATGTGTTCAGGTTTATACTAAACAGGAGAAAATGAAAAGCAAAATATTTTTACATGAGCTCTCTTTTTAAATGCAAAGTAGATAAAACCATTTTCCTCCTTCCTTTCACCAAGCCAATCGCTCTGCATGACCTTCGTCCCTGCAGTCTGACAGGGTCCTCTGAATTTGGTAAACAACACAAAGTCCAATATAGCTTGGGAAAATTTTGAATGAAACTGAGTTTCTCTCTTTAACAGAGGACTTAAACTTGATCTGTAAGAAATGATTGCGCTGAACAGAAGCTGTTTGCCGAAGTAAACTACTGGCGGCATCTTCCTTCCTAGCAGAGCTTCAAAGGCAACAAAAACGACTAACTCTTTCTGATCAAGGCAAATGTGAAGAAACAGCCTGGCTTACTACTTAGTAATAAATATTTTTTAAAGTCAGAACCTTAGGCTAACATCTCTCTCTTTCAGACTTTTAAACTTTCAGATAATCCATTGTCATATATAAGAATAGAATCAACGGGGACTGGAGAGATGGCTCAGCGGTTAAGAACACTGACTGTTCTTGCAGAAGACCCGGGTTCGAATCCCAGAACCCACATGGCAGCTAATAACTGTCCGTAACTCCAGTTCCAGGGGATCTGACAGCCTTGTTTGTCTTCCATGGGCTTTGCATGACATGGGTGAACTTTCCTATATGCAGGCAATGCACACATACACATAAAAAAATAAAAATAATAAAATATTTTTAAACAATAAAATCAGCATATTCACTGGATGGACATCTCTCTCTCTCTCTCTGTGTGTGTGTGTGTGTGTGTGTGTGTGTGTGTGTGTGTGTAGGTTGTTTCAGGACACAGTTTTCCCAGGAGGATTATTAGAATTCTCTTTGTAAGTAACACAGCTCTTTTTCATGTTTTGACTTTAAGGTCTTTTAATGCTTGCTCCCACTTAGAAACAGGAGAATTACCATCAGCAAAAGTCAAGTTCTGCCTTGGGTTATGATATTTGAATATTAAATAATATCAAGTAGTTAAATAAATGTTTGACATGAAAAAAAGATAGAGTGCTTACTGAACATTTTCTGGTCGTCTGCAGCTCCACTATTCAGAAATCGGACTCTAGAATTTTCTCCTGGTCAAGGAAAGCCTGGACACAAAAACCAGGTCACAGGCATGCATTATCAAATAGAAAATCTAAACTTTCATTAAAATGTGTTGGAGATGACATTTTGCAAATAACTTCAAAATCTTGGCTTAGTCCTCAAAAATAGGAGGACATTTAGACTTACTAAGACTGCTTGAAGTAGGAAACTTAATGTATTTTCCATCAACCATCATTCTTCTTTGAATGACTTTTTAATTTTAAGATTTACCTCATGTCACATACTTTTTGTTTATAGCATATTAGCATAGATAATTCTGGGAAAAAATGGAGATTGATGGGGATGAAGGGCGAAGAATTTTATGTATGGAGTGGTTTGATGGGATTCTAAGAGTCAAACTGACATTTCATAAGCATTCCTA
>NW_008349975.1:5219564-5239274 GCF_000622305.1 Nannospalax galili | reverse complement strand
ATAAAACCCTGTGATTAAGTTAGGAATCAAAAAAAAAAAAATCTAGTCTTTGTTTTGACGGTCTTCTACAAAGCTTCCTTAATGGTGTATTAGTACCTAAGAGAAACTTTTAGGAACAGGTCTTTTTAGACAAATAGCATGTAACAAAACTAGGCTGTTAGAGACAAGTGGTATATCTGATCTATCACCTCTAAGTTTCAACTTGAAATTTAAACTTACTTTTTTCTTTCAGCAATTATTGATTTGGGTGAGCCGACTGAAACCATTTTCAAGGTTATCTCATGGTATTCTCTCTTTAAAAAAAAAACAACTTAAGGTAAAAGAAAACCAAAAAGTTAAAAACAGGTAAAATTTTATAAGGAAATATGTTTCTGTAAATGCTAAGATGTCAATATCTATTTTCCATAAATGTGAAATTTAATTTCTGTAACTGGATTATGCATTTACAGTTTATCTATTCACAAACTCTTAGTTTGCAAATAACAAGCTAGAGGCCAAAAATGTTAAATGGCTTTTCCACCAGTGTCTGGTATTGACTTAGAGATTCTTTTAGTGCCTTGGCACTAAGAGATAATTAGAACTAGTTAAATAAAAGCTGAGGAAAATATGCTATTGTTAAACTTATGCAGAGCCTCAGTTCTTTCTTTATCATATTTTATATAAAATTGAAAAGCATAGTAAGTATAATATATACTCATGGACTTTAAAACACTGTTCTTCAGAAATTACCTTCAACTACATCACTAAACTAAAGTGAACTTAGTATTTTTTGAAGTTCACATAAGTTCATTATGTTGAGCAGAAATCATGTGACTGCTATTTCAATCTTTGGCAGAACTACTAGAAAATTCCCTCAATGATCAGACATGACCCTTCTCCACTCCCTCGATCAGAACTTTAGCAGAAATATGAGGGAATTAACTCTTGGCTTTGTGCTCATATAACCTCCAGGCTGGCTTTCACCACTACACACTGTTTTGTAGAACTCAACTCTCATGATCTTCTAGTGCAGTGGGTGAGGAATGCTCAGACCATTTTAGGCTAAGTGCCCATACTCATTTCTTCCCTTCCTTCTCCTGCATTTTGCAGCCTGGAAATCCCCTCTGATATTTTATTTTATAAACTTGAAAATCATATTTTGAGATTTACAAATATGTTATCCAGCACATTAACAACATATTTTTAAGTTTAATTAAGGAAGCAATGCTGACAGCAGCAGTATGCCTGAAGATAGCTATTTCATACTAAGCATTGCCTTTTCCCCCCAATTTTGATTGCTGTAGAAATGGGAGTAGCGTATTAATATCCCTCAAATTCCTCCTTAGTGAGTAATGTGTTTATGCTAAAACAACACTAAAGTGGTAACCATAGGCTACATTTATGGAAACCTTCACGTACTACTTTAGAAATCCCAGGGTTGGGGAAACGAGAATTTTTGAAGGTGGTTATAGGAGAGAGCAAAGTTCCGTCTAACAAAAGCAGCCGAACTGCCAGGAAAGGGCTGGATTTATTTCTCTGCTCCTATTCATTAGCTTAGCATGGCAGCCTCTTATACTGAATTTAGTTTATGACTTCCAGAGGGGTCTGTTGTTCAGGTGGCTGGAACTGTTGCTGCAGAATACCTGAATCTTCAGTCTTTTAACCAACCAGTTCAGTAGATTGCAATATGTTGACCATGAACTCTAGGCTGTGACTGTTCTCTGCTTTTCAAAGAGAAAAATTGCTCTACACCATCAACTGAGACTCTTTCTCCTGGAATGGATGCTGTTGCTCTTTAATAGAGATAGAAAATTATATGAACTTAAAGTTTAGAGACCAAAGGTATTTCACACAGCCTAGTGTGAGGGTTTGGGGCAGTGTCAACCTGAATAAAAATGCCAGCTCAGCTTTTATCTATATAACCTTGTAGGAACTATTGGGGTATGTAGAGAGGTCAAATAGAGCATTTAACTCATTGGCTTGTTAGGAAATTTAATGTGCCTGAAGATTCAATAGCTGTTAGCTATCATTATTAATTATTTCATTTTTGAGTGAACATGGATGGTTTCACGTCTACTATTCTGCTATGATGGTTAACATTTATTCTGCTCTTGCAGTGATTCTTAAAGTACTTCAGCTGTCTGCCTGTACATACAATTTACATTATTCATTTCATTGCAAAATCATTTTTGGATATGCTCTTCATTTATCTGTTCTCTCCACAGTAGCAAATAAGACTGATTTGCATCAGGGTAAATTATTTTCATATAGATAGCCTACAAATGCTAAATAAGTCATGAACACACAGCTCTTTTGACCCTTCTTATTGAAATAATTTTATGCTTATATAAAAATTGCAAATTGTCTAGTCTTTTTTTTATACATCCCTCACTCAGCTTCTCCAAATGTTCATGATGGTACAAGTAACAAATCTAACATATTATCATTGACAATATTTTTAAACTACAGATTGTATTAGAATTTCTGCTAGCATTTTCCTCAGTGTCTTTTGGATTCCATACGTTAACTCGGGATTATGTATTGTATTCAGCTTTAACACCTCCTTATCTTTCCTCAGCTGTGATGATTTGACATTCTAGCCTTACCTTCCATGCTCTTGACTCTTCTGTTAAGAGCTAGCTTGTCATTTGTTGGAATTTTCCTCCATTTGATTTTTATCTGTTATTTTCTCATGAATAGATTTTTAAAATGTATTTTTATCATAATCAACATAGAAGTGTGGATGGATTCCCTCAAGAGTAGGTGATCATGATGTGCCCTGTCACTGGAGATATTAACAAGGACCAATGCATGGGATAGTTCGGTCCATGGCAGGTTGGCCACTTTGCTTTTGGTCTTGTCTAGAGGCGGACATCATGACAGGGCATATTGTAATGGAAAAATAACCGCCTTCCTCATGGCCAGGAAGTGAACGTGAAAGATTGGGGTTCTACAACAAGACCAGGCCTGAAGTGACTCATGGACCTCCCATCAATTTCCCCCTCTTAAAGTTTCCACCACCTCCCTGTAGCTCCAAGGTGGGTACCAAACATATCACATAAAATATTTAAGATCCAAAGCACACCTGTGGCATTTGTCTACTACTGACTTCATAATTGAATTTTCTTATGAAGAACAGTTGTCCCTTCTCTCCATTTATTTTACTCAACTATGTGTTCATATAAGTATGGACTCATGATTATTTATTACAGTCTGTAACAATTTTATCCAGTGTTCCCATTTATTTGTTACCTAAATTATTCCTATTTTGACTATTTCCAGTTTCTTCTCCAGGTTCCTTTTTTTTTTCCACTGGAGATATTAACAAGGGCCTCCATCCTCTTTTTTCAGTATTTTCTTATTTCTGACACTAGTAGGTAGCCTAAGCTTATGGTACATTCTTCTGTGTCCAGTGAACCTCTTATGCATTTCATTTTAGAATGATACTTAGAAGCTAAAGTCTGAGTGCCAATTATCGCCAAATCTTCTTTGTAAAATAAATACTATCAGAAAAAGTTAAAAACCCGTGGAACACAAATTCTCTTCCAAAAATTAAAAGTAACTTAAGGTCAGTATGATGGAATATATGATTTTGACAGCATGGATACTTGTGCAAAATATCTGTTCCTAGTGCCCACAGAGTTGAGACGAGGGCATGGGATCCTCTGGAACTGGAATTATAGATAGTTGTGGGCCTGTGAGCCACCATGTGACTATTGGGAACAGAACCCAGGTCCTCTGAGAATGACGAATGCTCTTAACCACTAAGCCATGTCTCTAGCACTGAATATTCTTTTAAAAAGATTTAGTTTAAAATTGTTATTTATGTGTATGTGTGTATACGTGCAAATGCATGCAACTTCCTGCAGAGGTCACAAGAGGAAATTGAATCCTCTGGAGCTGAAGTTACACGTGGTTGTGAGCCACCCAATGTTGATACTGAGAAGCAACTCAGATCCTCTGTAAGAGCAGCAAAGGGCTCTTAATGGCTGAGCCATCTCTTCAGCCCCAGTGCTACATATTTTTAAGACACATATAACTAATGTGTTTAACTAACTAGAGTACTTTAGATGAGAAAATTTATATTGGCTTGAATTAAGAATTAAGATTGATGTTTAAGAACATTTTTGCAATTTAATCTTTAATCCTTACAGTAAGCTTTTGTGCTTTATAGAGAAGATAGGTGAACTGTGTTTTCATAGCTACTCTAGACTTTCTGTTGGCATAGACCAGAGTGATTAGAGGAAATGATGAAATAGTTCTGTTAATCCAATTTTGTGGTCACCAGATCACCAGATGTGATGTCAATAATAGGTAGCCTTTTTCTCTTCCTTTCTTTTCTTATTCTTTCTAGACCCTAAGATGTGAATGTATCTACAGATGAATCTGGGGTATGAGAAAGAAATGGGGAGAGACTCTATCCTCCTCTTTGGATAATTTGGCATAGTTGTTTTCTCAGAATCTTTATTACTCTGGTGCTCCTGTGAAAGAATATTTCTCTGTCCTCTCATCCCTGTCTGCAGTTTCTAAGTTTTCCCAGAACTCTCCCTTTCCTTGCATTTTTTAACTGTCTAGAGGCAGAAACAATCAGTGCAGTTGCCCTTGTCAAGGAGGTACCAGGTGCCATTGTGGAGAGGTCGAAGAAGAGAACAGGACAGGGGAGTCACTCTATGGAATTTCTGCTTATTCTATCTGGTCTAACTTCTACTGCAAAGCATACCATGCTGACTTAAAAAGGAACCACATCCATCAGCATTCCACAAAACAAGGAATGAGAGACTTGCCACTTGAAATAAGGAAACTTATCTTTTCCCTAGAAATCACATTTGAATACATTAATTGCAGCTTCTTCCTCCATTCCATTGATTCCCAACTACCAAGTGCATATAGATTATCCAAACCTGCTAGATAAGCAGTTCAAAGATAGAGATGCCCAATCTTTTTTTGTATGCTTGCTTTTGTTGCATCACCATGCCAACCAAGCTCAGAAGCTTCAATTTTTTAAAAATAAAATGCTATCCTTAAAACAGTCATATTCTTATTTGTTAAAATATCACCTTTTCTTTGATGAAATGTGATTTGTTATTTTTCAAAAGGCTCTTCTTAATGTTTTACTAGTTATAATCACTCATTACTAGAGCTGTTACAAATTTGGAATATTAATCTTTCATAAAAGAAAATATGCAACTTCTTTAAAACTATTCTGATTCTATAAACTCAATAGATACATGCTGGAAGAATGTATGATTCACTTAATGAATGAAAGATAGCCAGTAAGGACCATATGATACAAATAGCTTAATAGTTACTCTACCTGCTACTACAAAGTTCTTTGATTCACCTATAAATAGAGGTCTTGTAAAAATAAAATTGGATTGGGGACTGGAGAGATAGCACCCAAGTCCCAGCTAACAACCATCTTTAACTCCAGAGGATCCTATGCTTTCTTCTGACCTCCATGGGTATTAAATGACATGGGTGCACTTATATGCATGCAGGCATTACACTCATACACATAAAATAAAAATAATAAATTTAAATATATTTTAAAAGTGAATTGCATAAACGATATCCTGAATACGCAGAGTATAAAATATGTGATTGAAATTTTTTTCTTTCAAATTTTATGATGAATGAATTTCATCCATAATCCTTTTTCTCATACCTATCCTGAAATCATGTTGAAGTTTCAGGTAAAGTAGTCAATTCATCTGGGAAGGGTGGAATACATTTAAAGTCCTGGCTGCCACTCAGGAGGTTGAGATCAAGAACCATTTGAGCTCAGAAATTTGAGGGACAGCCTGAAATATAGTGAGAATTTGACTAAAAAGCAAAATCAGAATTGATTACAGTTACATAGTTCTCTACCCCATGTCCCAAATTGTTTTCTTAATGAAGAAATTATTACCTTTGCGATTCATGTTTTCTAGTAATTTTGTTTATGATTCACAAAAGGTATTTTTCTATGTATTTCAATATTGTTATACAACATGCTTTAGCCAAGAAATATTATCAATATTAATATTTCAGTCCATTTTATATGGTACTGAAAATAATTCTAAAATTTGTTTCTGTAAAATTCCTGACATACTGTCCATATGCCTTCTAATACTGTATGCATTTTGATTTAAAGCATTTTTGTTTAATATTTTATTGAATCTATGAGTCATCCTAGCTATTTTGCTGTAACATGAAGACCATGTCTCCTAAAATCTGACAAAAATGTAACAAGAGATTACAACACAATAGAAAACAAAATTCCACATTAGTGCTAAGTTGATCAAACAGTAACAGCAAAATTTTCTTTTATTCACTAAAACAAATTTACTGAATTAATTTTTGTTAGTAAAAACAATGTATAATCCACACCCAGGATTAGCAGAATGACCCTTTGCAGGGATGGCACAATGCCAAGAGGTTTAATTGAAAACCTTGAATCAATAATTTATATTTTAATAAGTAATAGTTTATATTTATTAATTTTGGAAGGGGAGTAGTTATATTGACAGATAATTCTTCAAAAAGGCATATTTTTAGCCAGGTTTGTAGCATAGTCCCTTTTGCAGCATGTTCAAGTCCTGCTATTTTGGGGGATGTTAATTGATGGTAAAAATTATCACCATCAATTAGGAGGAAATTTGGGAGCAGCAGAGTGAAACACAGCTGTGTTGTATAACATGATATTAAATCCCAAATTCTATGGTTTCTCATTTCTTTTGTTTCTTGAAATATGTCAAAAGTACTGGAGTTTAAATGAGCTGATATCATGGGATACAACAAAAGATGAGAAATGTGTCAGATTCTTTTTCACTTATTCATTCAATAGAATGAATGGCTGGGAGCCCAGTCTAATCCCTACCATCTTGCACTATGAGCCATAATAGTGAGAAAATTAATATAGAATTAAGAGTCAAATGAAGAAACAGTTTATATTAGAACATGGAGAAATACAAAGTGTGATGTGTTATAAAGAAAACAGAAAAATGCACAAAACTTCCTTTCTATCAATCTATCCATCTATCATCTATGTACGTGTCTATGAATCTATGTATCTGTCCATCCATCCGTTATCTATCTAGCTGTCTATCATCAATCTATCCATCTATCATCTTTCATGCTGTCTCTATTATCTATCTAACCATCTAACATATATTTGTCTATCTTACTTTGTAATCAACATTTTAGCACCCGGAGGATTGCATTTCATGGTTATATTGTATTTTTCTTTACATAAATGATGAGCATCAGTTAAAGATAAAATTTTTAATAGCATTCAGTGTATGTAACTGTGAGGTAGAGGCTCAGAGCAATGTTCAGTGAATCTCTAACAAGTATAATCTGGATAAAGATATACAATTTACTTTAAAGTCTTGGTTATGTTGCAATATCTGTGATATTACTATTTTTTGAATTTCTTTTCATTTTTATGGCTGTGATAGTTAATTCTCAAGAAGTATGGTCTTTTGTCAAATTATGTTTTATTTCAGCAATGTAAAAGTGTGCACAATATTGAAATACACTTATAATGCATTGGAGTAAAGAAAACACTGCGGATGACTGATGTTTCTCTTGAGGTAGAATCTATGATGTTAAGAACCTGTTAAGTTGTACAGGTCTAGTATCTCTTAGCAGAAATGCTTGGGACAATAAATGTTTTGGATTTTGGAAAGTTTGCATCTGTGTAATGAGATATTTTGGAATGGAACTCAAATTTAACATGAACTTTATATTTAATTTATATAATGTATATATAACTACTAGACTAAATATATGTGTACATATGTATATATATAATATTTAGTGTACATCTTGTTTAGCTATGATTTGTAATGAAGCCAAGAATGGAATTTTCTGCTTGTGGCATCATGAAAATGTGTGATACCTTTTGGATTTTGGAAGATTTTTGACGAGGGATTTAAAACTTTACCTTTAAAATTCTCTACTTTTCAGAAATAAGTATATTTAATTTTCATTTGATGATATTTTTGTAAATAAGATAATTTATTTAAACTTAGTTTAATCTTTTATGTGACATTAACTCAGTGTCTATTAGTTATTGAGGTTTAAAAAAATTTGGCCACAGGGTTGGCGCGATGACACAGAAGGTAAAATATCTTGCTGCACAAATTTGATGACTTGAATTCCATCCTTAGATCCCATGGTGGAAGGAGAGAACTAACTCCTGAAAGTTGTCACCTGACTTTGACATGCATGGCATAGCATACATGTGTTCACACTCATACACACAAATACACACACATACACACAATAATAATATAATAAATAAAATAAGAGTCTAAAAATGGTAATTGTAAGAAATGAATTTTTTAATCAATACCATAGTGGAATAGGACATTGCTTTTATCTACCTAAATTTAAAAAAAATAAAACTTTTTTTGTCTTTTCCTTTTTTTTGTCAAACATACTTTTTATACAAGGTGCTTCTCCCCTTTTTAGTTATTTTTATTCTTTATGATAAATCACATCAAAAATCACAGAATAAATGAAAAAACTAAGTGTAATGGGAAATAATATTGTCAAACTTAAGAATATAAACTACTATAGGCAGAAGGGTATATATTACTGTAGACAATGTGACTGTAACCCTGAAACGTAAAGCGAACATTCTGAACAAGAGCATTAGATCAATAAAACTTTTTAAAGCTTCCAAAGATTTAACACTTGAAGTTTTTAAAATGTAGTGACTCCAAAAATTCGTATCTTATGGTAACTTCAGAGCATTGGAATAGATTTAGGAGAATGACTTTTATGATGTCTTAAAATTATGTGGCCATACAATAGGAACATATCCTTATGCATTGTTAAAGTCACTGATATAAAATAGTGAGCTATCTTGGTGATTTGCTTTAAATAACAAAGTACAGCAGAGAGCCTTACATTGAACTTGAATTTGTCTAATTCTGAGATGGACTCCTGAAAGTGCTGTTAAGAGGTAGGAAGGCAAAAGTACTAATTTGGAAGCAAGGCTATTCTGGTGAATACGGATTCTCACATCAGCATGATTCATTCATATTTCTTCAATTTACTAAGATTAATTCATGACTAAAAATTACTTGTTGAGAACAAGGGGAGAAGAGGGAATTATATAACATATTTTAATGAATAAGGCTGACTGCTCTATTCAATTCATCCACAGAGATGCCTTGAGCTATTCTGGCTATATGTTTGTGTCAGCCATTGCTGTGATCTAGGTAAGAGAAGAAGAAATATTGTTAGTTTGCACATGAGATCATGGGAAGGTTGAGAAACCCTAACCAAAATAGGAATATGAGGTACAGGTAAAGGAAGGCTTTGGTATAGCTGTTCAGGGGAACTCAGTAAGCAAGATACTGTTCCTGCAGCTGTAGTTGGATGTAAAGTGCATTTTTTTTTCGTTTGTTTTACAGGTTTGGTTTGGTTTATTTGGTTTGAGACTGGGTCTTCCTCTAGCTCCAGTGGGCCTGGAACTTGCTATGTATACCAGGCTGCCTTGATCTCACAGAAATTCACCTGCCTCTACTGCCAAAGTGCTGGAATGAAGGCCATGTGCCACCATATCCATGTGGCTGGAGTATAAATTTTAAGCAATAGAAATATATATGAAACAATGTGGTATATTAAGGGCAGATTCATAAAATTTGAATGTAGACCAACTACTTACCGATTTTATTACTTTATCTTTAGCTGAATCACTTGTCCCAGTATGTCAATTAAAGAGATCAGTAATGGTGAATAGCAGGGAAAGTTATCCAGTATGGCCATATGGGTAAATAAACAGATAAAGGGGTCAAATGATGCCAAGTCCATCTTCAGGATACTGACATCAAAGTCAGGTTTACACAGAGAAAATTAGGGCAAAGAGGGGGTGAGAGATATTCATAACTAAACAGTTGGGCAAGGTGTGGTCTGTCTGACCACTGCCCAGTTCTGATTTTTCAAGGTGACCCTGGGAAGTTATCACTGTCTTCACCTGAGGGCCCCAGTCTGGTTCTCATGAAATGCTTACTCACTTCATGGTGAAGTCTCACCATCCTGGAAAATTACCCCCCAATTTGGGTGTACTCTTCCATGCAGGCTTGCCCATTGCTTTGGATTCATTTGAGTTCCATGTCACGAATATGTTTATTAATCATTTCTTTTGTTGCTCAAGTTCAAGGTTAATTAGGATGAATTATTAAGGAAGCAAACACAGCGACAGAGAGGGATAAGATAGATTTAGTTGGGAAGTGACCAGTATCCTTCATATATGCATACAAAAGTGATTTACTTTTAGTAAAGAACTCTTCTAAAAGGGGAGTTAAGGAGCGATTATATTTATGACAGACTTCCTGTGTGGCATCTCTTGAACAGTGGGAGTACTAACAATGCCTGTGGATAAGTTTGGTCTTGGTCTCCCATACCACTGTGGAGACTGTGAGGAGGTCAAATTATGTTCAATTTTAATGTAGGGCTGTTTAGATAGCTGAATGAGAAGGCGCCTTCTGCTCAGGCACCTGAATTTGACCTGAATTTGATCCTGTGGACCTGTATGGTTGAAGGAGAAAACTGATTCCTGTAAGTTGTCCCCTGACCTCCACCTGAGTACTGTGGCATGTGAATGACCACGCACACACACACACACTCACACACACACACACACACACACACACACACACACACACTACATAAAAATATAATTTTTAAAAGGCAGAAAGGAAAAAGAAAATAAAATGTGCCCAAATTTATTAAGAAATTGTCATTGATTATGACTTTCAGTGTTTTCATTTGAATAGTTCAATTTTGATAAAGACAAATGTGAGGCAATTGGAATTTGAAACAGACTAGTCTAATACTTAATGCCAGTGATGAGTACTTTCTACTGAAAAATATACATATATAATGCTAATCTTACAAACCTGGTAATGAGCTTTCATAGGTTGGAGAAATAAATATGTTGACTCAGGGAAGCTATAAGGGAGAAAGAAATATCAGGATCATTTACAAAAAAAGTTAATAAAGCAAATGGTGAAGTAAAAATCAGCAGGCCAATAAATTTCTCTCTTAGCTATATTTGTTTAGGTTTACTTCTTATTTCTAATCAATATTTCAGAGAGAAACAAAGGTGCAAAAATGTAACAAAAAGGAGTAAAAAAAAGAAAATTAGGATCTTCAATGGAGTATAAAAGTCAGATATAATTTATCATAAAATGTATAGCTCTTGGGAAATTTCCAGAGAAACAACAATTTAAATTCTAAAAGGAGCCTAGAGGGATGACCAGGTCAGAGCACTGGCTGCCCTTGCAGAGATCCTGGGTTCAACACCCAGCACCCACATGGTATCTCACAACCACATTAACTCCAGTTCCAGGGGACTGATGCACTCTTCTGGACTTTGTGTATACTTACATGCATGTGGTACATATATGTACACTCAGGAAAACACACACATAACATAAAATAAATAAATAAATCTTAAGTTCTAGAATAAAAAGATGAAAATGGTGGAAAACTATTAACAAAATTGTAAGATCTAGAAAAATGATAGTGTAATTCAAAATTCCTGTGAGCTAAAAGTGTTTTTCCTCATCTAAATTATCATACACAAGACATTATTTGAACTTCAACGACAAAAAAATCTATTAAAAAGTGTTTAGCTGTTCCTGGATAAGACTTCTATATTAAACCTTGCCCACCCAGAGCTCGGAGACCATTATGGAAGAGGGGGATGGAAAGATTATAAGAGCCAGTGGTGGTGGATGACTGCAAGGAAACAGAGTTCTTCAGACTTCTGGGAACTTGTTCATATATACTTACAGTAATGGTGACAGAATGCACAAGATCCATGCCAACTCAAACCAGACAAAAACCCAGCACAGAACTGGGAAATGGGCATCAGGCCCCAAACTTAGCTGAAGAACTATTGGCAGATGATCACTGCTTGGGAGAGAGAGTTGGTCTTCTTTAAGTGAAAGATGCTAAATAGGCTGACCAGGCTCCAGTGGATGAACTCAGACTGAGGGAAATCTGAGGACACAAACTTGACTCAATAGGCCTTAACTAATACGACAGAATGCATGAAATCCTGTAGGGAGTTATGGGGGCTGCAGATAGGAGAGGGGGTTCTAAATATGATTAAGATGTATGAAATGCTCAAAAATTCAATAAAAATATATTTTGAAAAATATTTCAGCTTTGTCAGTAAATAGACCTGAATTTCAGTTGGCATTCAAAATTGTTATCTCAAGGTAAGTATGAAGTAAATTTATTAATCTTATAAGGATACTACATAAAAAATGACATCAACTCTTAAACCCTGAGAAATAAATCTTAGGTTTCTTCTATATCAGAATGGAATATTAAATCCTCTGAAAACCAAAATAATCTAAGTGACATTGCCATTAATCTTTACTCTCATAAGAATGCAGCATTCCTTAAGGACAGAGTTATGAAAAATTAAACTTGTATACACAACAAAGAGACTTGTGGATAAACAAACTTATTAAAAATAAGGCACACAGGCAGTGAGTAATCTCTTAACTTGATACCAGGAGCACCAGTGTGGATACAGTGACATTTGGCAAGAGTTTTGATAACTATGTATTTAGAAATTTGATTCCCTTTATCATCTGTCCATTAAGTATTAAATGTATTTCAGACATAGAAAAGTTATCTTAAGTGACAAATTATTTTCTCTAAACTGTTAAAAGTCTTCCTTATCACCTGTGAAGGCTATGCTGTGGAAAGAATTACATAATTAGTAGTATGTCTGCTTGTAAACTTTCCAGTGATAGCATCTACTTATTTGAAGATAATTTATGAATTTAGATGAATCAAACAACAGCTGTTAACCTTTCTTTCTTGTATTTTCAACATCTGGTAGTAAAGTTGTACTCAGTAAAGAACTGCTAAAATTTGTATGCAATATTCAGATTAAATCAGCCGACTGAACTCTTTGAATCATTAGCTTTCATATATTTAAAAGAGACAATATATTTTAAAGAAAATGATATGATTTTTTACATGTTTTCCCAACTATGAATTTAGACTACAAATATTGTCAGCCATTAACAATGAACAAAAATTAGTTATCAGTGTTGTTGTGCTTCAAGTTTGGGGTAAAACGCTAACAAGAATGTTCGGCAAAATTGAGTAAGTAATTAAAAGATCACGTTAGCCATCTAGAAAAAGACAGTGACCTATGTACAAAGTCCTGTCCACTACTCGTTATTGCAAATAGGGTTTTCTAGGGACTCAGCCACACTTACATGTTTACATGTTGTCTAAATAGTTAACATGTTACAATGGCAGCCTTGGCTAATTCAGTAGACACTGCATGATGTATATACTGTGCCTTACTTGTATTTACCAATTCTTATCTAAATGATCTTTCAAAGAAACTTTTATTTTCAACAATCTTTAATCTTTAGAAATCTCAAAACTTACATTAGGGACAGTCATTTTCTCCATCCTTTCCTTTCCAAAGCCTTACTATTCAATTCCTTGGTTATAGGGAACTTTTTCATTTTTCCCTAAGAAAACCCAATTGACTCCAAAGTTATAAATTTTGTGGAGAAAATGTAGAAAAAGTATAACATAGCAGATTGTTTAGGAATTTAAAAACTGGATCACCTTCAAAAATGCAAAATTTGGTTAGCTCTGCCTGAACATAATTCTATTGCTCCCTGAGAATTTAGTACTAAAGCCACAGAAAATATTCTCACTATTTCATGATTCAGAGTATTAAGGAATAACTGACTCAAACCTGACAAATCTTTAAGGATGAGGATTAGGATGTCAACAAGGTTAAATGATACTTTGCCAAAGCTACATAACTAGAAGTCATAGCCAGGACTTGCTCCTCATTGAGAGGTTTCCATGCATGTTGTCTGCCAATTTTCCAAAACAAAATGCTGCATAAAAATCATAAAAGTTAAACATAGGTGGAATTAAGTGTGCTAGGCTTTTATTCTACATGTCTTCTTTGCAAAATTGGGTAACGTTCATGGTGCTGAGTGTGAAAAGGGGAGGGGAGGATTAGGTACTAGGCCTGGGTTCTCTTCACACTGCCTGTGGCACGTATGGCATTACCTAAGAGTGGTATATACAATTTGGTGTGAAGCAAACAGGGTTTATTGACCTATATCTGTTCCCCAAATAAAATTCAAAGGGGTAGCTGGAAGACTCAGTTGATGCCAACATTACAGTCATGATATTGTCTGAATTTTACTAAGATTTTCTACTCTTATTATGAGCCAGTTACTCTTCTGTACTCTTCTTAACTGACTGAAGCTGTAATTCACTCCTTTTCCTTCTCTTTTCCCTCCTCCTTGTTCTTCTGAGATGGGCTGTTGCGATGTAACCCTGGCAGGCCTGAAACTCAATGGACAGCACAGACTGGACTCAAACTCATAGAAATCCTCCTGCTTAAGCTTCTTGAGTGCTGGGATTACAGGCTTCAGCCACTATGGCCTGCTGAAATTGTAATTTTTGTATTGATTGCAACTGCTTTTGCATGCCTTGGACATCAACACTATGCTAAACATCATGACATGTGAGAGGTTTAATTTTTTTTTATTCTTTATTTTTTAGAAGAAGCATTTCATTGCAGCTTTAACATACTCAATAACAATTTCCAGAGCAAAGATACATCTCTTTCTAAAGTGGCTACTTTTGTGTGGCTCTCCTAGTTGGTGTTTTCCTGTGAAGTTGCCCACCACTGATACCTGACCTGCTGCTGACATTCATTAACAGCAATTGTTTTCATCCGTGCATCCTTCTGAGATTGCCTCTTTGTCTCTTCTGTTAATTTTATGCTTCAACTTGGCTGAGACAATAATTGAGTGCCCAAATATTTTGTCAGACATTATCATGGGTGCTTTTGTAAGGGTCTTTTAAAGGAAATTAGCATTTGAATTGGTAAACTGGTATCAGAACAAGTCATATAGTCTTTTGAAGGTCTGAGTAGAACAAAAAGGCTAATTCTTCCTCCAGTAAGGATGAGTTCATCCTGCCTGTCTTGAAATGGGACATCATCTATTCCCACCTTTAGACTTGACAATGACATTGGCTCTTCCTGGGTTTCAAGTCTACTGGAACTACACTATTAGTTACCCTGTTTTAGCAGCTTGCTTATTTACCCTGCAGCCTGTGTGTGTGTGTGTGTGTGTGTGTGTGTGTGTGTGTGTAAAACAGTTAGGACTGATTCTCTTCTTTTGCTTAGTTATCTTCATTAAAACACTTTAGAAGGGAGGGGAGGCCACACTAAGAGTGACATTGACCCTCCAAGCCTTCTCCAGTCATTCTGAAGAAGGATTGCTGGATAGATCTTTTTAGAGATTAGAGATTTTTTTTGTAACATTTTGAAAATCCAGTATATTTGGTTACCGTTATGCCACATAGCGGTAATATGAATCCAGAACACAAGTGTTCTTCTTTTGCTTTTTTAGTATTAGTGGCTGTTAATGGTCCAGTTTTACTCTATTGTGTATTATACTGAAATGAGAAACCGAATTTGTGGCTTTGAGTGGAAGTTATTTTCTTCCTACAGTAAATATCAAGAGTAAAATTAATGGGTAATGGGAATGCATTTTTGAAAATTTTAATATACTAACAAATTGTTCTCACAAGTGGCTATTTTATTTTTCCAAATACCTAAATTATATAGTATCCTCAAACACATTTTAAAGAAGAAATTAATGAATTAAAGGAAGAATGAAGTATTTTTTAGTATTGATTATATTGACAAATGTGAGTTTCTCTATATTGGTGATGGAAAGGACATTGAAAGTATGCAGATATGTCATTTTCTCCATATATTCATTATAGAATATAGAAAAGTAAAACACTCAAAAGTTCAACAGTCTCCCAAAATAGTATTGCCAACTGTACAAGTCACATTCAAAACGTGAGCCTGTGGAGGACATTACAAATTCAATCCATAATTATTATTCCAATTTCTTAATTTTTAAAAATCCTGGCCTACACTGTTCAATACCAATGCCAATAGTTCCCTAGTCATGCAGTGAAAGGAATACCTCCATTTTAATGTTTACTAGAGAATAGCAAATGTCAACCTAGCATATAAACAAGACAATGATTTCAAAATAGAAATTACAAGGGTGTTCAAGGTATTCAAAGAAGATATGAATAAAAGACTGAATGAAGATCCTGAAAACCTAAGCAAACAGTGGCTGAAATAATGAAAACAATTCAAGACATGAAATTAGAATTCAATAAAGAGAGAATCTCTGAAGAAAAGCCAAATTGAAATAAAACTTGAAATGTGGGAAGTTTCTTAGGGGCTCAAACAGAAAATCTTAGAGGAAAGGAGCAAAAAGGAAGTATAAGAAATAGAACAAAGAACATCAGATCTTGAAACCAAGGTTGGGGAAATGGATCACTCCAAGAAAAGTCAAATCCAAAATATCCCATGAAATGAGTATGCAAGACCTCTGGAACACAGGAAAAAGACCAAATCTAAGAATCATAGATATGGAAGAAGGAGAAGGACCCAGGTCAAAGGCATAGAAAATGTTTTTAATAAAATAATAAAACTTCCCAAGTCTAGGGAAAGTGATACTTATCAAGGTACAAGAGGTATACAGAACACTAAGTAGACAGGACCAGAAAATAAACTTCCCATGTCATATAATCGTCAAAACAGTAAATGTACAGAACAAAGAAAAGATGTTGAAACCTGTGAGAGAGAATGAGAAGTCACATATAAAGGCAGACCCATGAGAATTACAGCTGTTTTCAATGGAGACTATGATAACCAGAAGGGCTTGGACCTATGTCCTACAAGTCATGAAAGAACATGATTCCAACCCAGACTACTATACCCAGCAAAAGTTTTAATTGTAACTGAAGGAGAAACAGAAATTTTCCATGATTAAAAACAAATTTAAGGAATTTATGTCTATGAAACCAGCTCTACATAAAATATGCAAATACTTCAGTTTGAAGAGAAGATTAAATACTCCCTAGAGGGCACAAAGAATAAATTCATTAATTTAGAACAGTTAACCAAAAGAGTTCAAGAAAACAGCACAACACCACCAACATAACAGGAATTAATAAACATTAGTCAATAATAACTCTAAATATTAATGGTATCAACTCCCCAGTAATAATGTAGTTGCATTAGAAACAGAATTCATCAAGTTGCTGCCCACAAGAAATCACCTCACCATCAGTGATGTCAACAAATGGAATTAAAGAAACAAGAAGTTATAGCTTTTCTAATATCTGATAAAATATTCAAACCAAGATTTCAAAGCAAAACAAGGAAGAAGAGATAAGGAAGGTCACTTCATATTCATTAAAGGTAAAGTATATCAGGAAAATACTACAACCTTAAATATACATGCATCACACAAAGGGTTACCTAATTTCTATTAAAAAACTGTATTAGGCTCTTTCCTACCCACAGGCCTCTTTCTGGGGTAAGTCTATTGGCCCCACCGCGCCTTGACTCCCCCAGCCTCATTCACCCTCCCATCGCCCCTGCTGGTCTTTCCTCCTAGTTTGGGTCCTGCCCCATCTCTTGTCTTGGGGCCCCAGACACCTGGGGAACCAATACTGTTTCCTGATCCTTTTCATCCAGACCAACTTAGCACCTTCTCTGGGTCCCAGGAGCACTGCTTCTGGGCCTGACCCTGCCCTAACCTCCCTCCACTTCCCTGGGCCTGCACCACCCACCACAAGCCTCTCTCCTACCCACAGGCCTCTCTCTGGGGTAAGTCCATGGTGCCCACTGAGCCTTGACTCCCCCAGCCTCATTCGCCTCCCAACTCCCTGACTGGTCCCTCCTAGTTTGGGTCCTGTCCCATTCCTTGTCTTGGGGCCCCAGACACCTGGGGAACCAATAGTGCTTTCTGATCCTTTTCATCCAGATTAACTTAGTGCTTTCTCTGGGCCCCAGGAGCACTGCTTCTGGGCTTGGCCCCACCCTCACCTCCCTCTGCTTCCCTGGGCCTGCACCACCCGCCAGCCTATTTCTGGGAAAAGGGGGCTGACCTTTCCTCTTCCTGATACTTTACATCCAGACAAAGAAAGCTACTCAGTGCAGTCCCCAGGAGACCTTGGGAGCCTCTTCCTGACCCATATTCTTTTGCACCCCTGGGTGCCATGGCCACCAGCTGCCCTAGACCAGCATCTTTCCTGGGCCAGGCTCCCAGGCCAGTCCATCCCCCAAATTCCTGAGGCCAAAATCGTTCCTGGAGGGATCCAGACCTTAGAAGAAAGCCTGAAAACATGTGATCCTCATCTGAATTGGGCCTCTGTGGGAACTCCTGAAGATAAAACCACTCTGGTCACTCCAACATAAAATCAAAAGAGAGAAATGGAAGCTTAGAGGAACCAGCCTTCGATGCCCAAAAATTAACCACAAAGACACATAAAGTTCACAAAAAGAAGCAGACTGAACTTGAAGGCTTGAGCCTCACACAAGACACAGAAATTACAAAAGAAATTCACATGTCAAAATCACAGAGAAAAAATAATAACATGAAAAACCAAAATAATATATCCCCACCAAATACCAGCAATCCTCTAGAGGAGAACAATGAGAACCCCCTAGAGATAATGCAGGTCTTGGAACTCAAAAGAACAGTTATAAACATGATAAAAGAATAAGTGAATTTAAAGAACATACAAAGAAATCAAAGAACTGAAGAAAGATGGGGATAAACTTCTAAATGAATTCAGAAAAGAGTTAGAAATATTGAAGAATATTCAGACTGAAATGAAGAAGGTAGTGAAGCACTCAGTAAGCCAATTAGAAATGAAAGGAGAAAGCCTCACCAATATGATGGGTGAAAAAGAAACTGGAGTATCAAGACTTGAAGATAAAGTGGACAAACTAGACCACTCAAGCAAAGATTATGAAAAATTTAAGAAATCACAAGAATGGAATATGCAGGAATTGTGTGACACCATAAAAAGACCAAACGTAGGATTCATAGGCATACAGGAAGGAGAAGAATCCCAAGATAATGGCATGGACCAGATCTTCAACAGAATCGTGGAAGAAAATTTCCCAAAATTAAAGAAAGACATGCCCATACAAATACAAGAAGCATACAGAACACCAAATAGACAGGACCAGAACAGAAACTCTCCCTGGCACATTATAGTAAAAACACTACACATACAAAACAAAGAGACAATACTGAAAGCTGCAAAAGAGAAACAACAAGTCACATATAAAGGAAAACCCATTAGGATTACAGGTGACTTTTCAGTGCCAACTATGAAAGCCAGAAGAGCCTGGACCAAAGTATTCCCCATTTTAAATGACTGCAGATGCCAACCCAGATTATTATAACCTGCAAAAATGTCTATTATAGTCAAAGGGGAAAGAAAAATCTTCCATGACATAAATAGGCTGAAGGAATTCCTGTCCACAAAACCAGCCCTTCAGAGAGTTCTGGAAGCAATACAAAGAACTGAAGAAAGGAATGACTATACCCAAGGGGTTGCGGAAAGAAATTCAATGAAGGAATAACTGTGGAAAAGTACAGCTATATCAAGAATGTAAACATAAATAAAAATGGCAGGATTCAATACTCATCTTTCATTAATAACTTTAAATATTAATGGACTGAACTTCCCACTCAAAAGACACAGGCTAGTTGAATAGATTAAGAAACAAAATGCATCTTTTTGTTTTCTGCAAGAAACTCATCTCACTTTCAAGGACAAGCACTACCTTAAGGTGAAAGGATAGAAAAAAATATAACAAGTGAATGT